>NC_090873.1:4522826-4547826 GCF_036669935.1 Montipora foliosa | reverse complement strand
CCATGAGAAACCAGTCCGAAGTCCGCATAATCCCAGAAACATTTGCCTCCCCTAAACTCAAATCATTTTTTCTAAACGGTTAAACAGTATTTTTTAAAATCGCTTGAAGCTATCTTTTAGGGATCAACTTCGTTTTTCTTCAAATGAAGATAAAATAGGAAACCGTAGTTGATCCCTGAAAAGATAGCTTCAGGTGACTTAAACATTGTTAAAACATATTTGAGTTGTAGGGAAGCAAACGTTTCTGGAAACATATGGGGAATGGGATGGTTTGGCAAAGTGCAGTCGCCTTTTTGATGCCGAGTCCGGTATTGTAGATATTTGCTGTTTTTGCGATTGACGATGATCAGTGATAACGTAATAGTTGATAGTCACAAGGAAGGAGATGTTTTTCCCTTTTCCTTGATTTTTTATTGATATTCCCTTTCCCTTCTCTTTTCCATATTTTTCTCTGCAGCCAGCACAATCTGATTGCCTAAGGATTTGATTATCAGTCCTTTGGTAATTGTAACAGCATTGAGCTGAGCTATGATGGAAAAGTTGTGCTGATTGGAGTGAAAGATACGAAAGAGAGAAGGGGATCGGAAGAGAAGATAAAAAATAAATTAAGGAAAGATCTCCTTCCTCTTTACACCATAAAGAATACGCTGTATAGTTGGATCGATATATCTTGCATTTGAGGCATTTTTTAAACCTTTTATGCTGGAAAAATCGAGTCTATATTCAGTAACGAAGACCTAAGAAACCCTTACATGGATACGCCTTTGGTACTTAACACTTCTTGGAAATCCCTGCGGAAAATGAGGACAATAACCGCATCATGAAAGTAAAAGGATTATTTCTTAGAGAAATTTTTGTGCTTTCTCATTGGGTCGTAATGTCATCCATTTTATCTTTTCACTGTTGAAATTTGACCTGAGTCAACTCCTTTGATAATTTCAAAGACTTTCAAATTGGTTGAGAAAAGTTATTAAAAAGGTTCCTTTGATAATTAAAATTAGTGCTAAATTGAATAGATTTCGAGTTGGTTTAATGCTAAAACAACTGTACCCAGTTGTTCAACGATGGATAGCGCTATCCACCGAATAAATCACTATCCAACTGATAAACACCAGCAAAACCAATTGAATTATCCGGCAGATAGCGCTATCCAACGTTTGAACAACTGGGTCCTGGTGTATAGACCCATTGCATAAATGGCGCTGAAATTTGAATAACAATACTCATACATCTTAAGCCTCACATCTACGCGAGGAATCCTTTCTTCAAAAAGCATTAACACGAGGCTTAAGATGCATAAGTATTGTTATTCAAATTCCGGCGACATTTTTGCAAAGGGTCTATTTTACTTGCTCGTTTTTAACCCATCACTTACTAGCCCAACAAATATTTTGGCCTCCAAACTCGATAATACTATGGGTTCAGTAAATAGAGGATATATACATGGCCGCGCGAAGATACGAAATTTCTCTTCGAGTGTTGAAAATATTTTCAACACAAGAAGAGAAATTTCGTATCTCCAAGAGGCCATTTAATATTTCTTTTATTATATAAACACCAATGAAATACTAAATCTTTTCACGCAAGGCATCGGAAGGCGCGATTTTCATATGTAACCATAGCAACAGTGATCTAAACATGTTACCTTCACGTGTGAAGATATCGTGTTTTCGCGAGAAAGCTGACTTGGTATTTCACTCGTGTTTATATGAAAAATCTCAATCTGCCATGTTGCCAGATCAAGCAAACAATTTACTAGTGACATTTGGGACCATACTATACCCTTACAATCACGATCGTTTTATTAATGTTGTCAGTCAGTGTCAGTACTTGTAACTCATATAGTGAAAATTACATGGCTTCATGAAGATACGAATTTTATCTCCGAGTACTTATAATATCTCTCACGCGTTCTCTCTGCTCTCTCATCAGAGATACTATCAACACGAGAAAATAAAATTCGTATCCCCAATCGGCCATGTAAAGTTTTATTTGTTATATAGATACTGATGAAATGTTCAGATTGAAAACAACTTGTAAATGCTGTATTCATGTTTCAAATCGTAAAATAGTGGACAGCAACCGTTCAAACACGTAGTGTAACATGAAACAAGATATATAAGTTATGAAAAAACAAATAATCAATCTCAAATTGACAAGCACAAGAGGGGGAAACTCGATTTGTATCGGCTTATCGTGCTAGTTACCATGACGACACCTACATCCTCACATGTGAAAGATAAAAATTATATTTTTACTGCGCGTGGTGAAGATAAGAATTTTTCGTGAAAGGAAAAATCCTAGTACTTCATCAGTATAGCTGCCTCTCTGTAAGTGAAAGAAAATGGGTGATATACCATTAATCCTCCACTAAAGAGAATCCCAATCTGGACGCTTTAAAAAGTTGTCTTATCATATTGCTTTTTTTCTCGTGGATTTTGTGTGCTAAGCGTTTTACATCTTTTCAGTTTCCTAGATTACTCTTTATAATATTCACAGTGATGGGAGACCTTATAATATTAAAATCAATAAATAATAATAAATGAATACAAAGATTAATGAATTTATAAACAAGTGTTATGTAATGAAGAGTTTGTGAATGAAATCCTAAAGTATGAGAAAGCGAATAAACTATATTGTGCAGTGTGCTGTGCACTGATTTATCTTAGTAAATAAGAAACTGTACTGCGTTTATTACGCCCCGACTTTGCAATCATCAGTCTATTATCATCTTAAACTGCTTATTCCTTAACTTCGTTACTGTAAAAAGTTATATAAAAACAAATATTAAGAGAAATCTGTGTTATACAATACATACTTTGTCATATGTAAAAAAATCGTCATAAAAAAGTATCAGAACCACAGCTATAATATGACTTCAGTAAAATAAGTTATGATAAGGACTTGATGGCTGGTATTTTACACTGGCGTAAATTGGAATATCATGTACATCTTTGTGTGTCATTAGGTAGTTTACTACACCACAAATTAAGCACCGCTTGATGAACACAAGAAATATAAGTTACATAGAACTGTTGTGAAAATACCTGTTAAGCATTCGTTGTAAAACACCTTGAAATTTTTCTTCATCCATCGAGTGTCCTGCACGCCATTTTGCAATCATCAGCTAAACCCTTTGTTTGATAACATGATACAGACGTAACCTCGACCATAAAGCTTTTGACAAGAACTTCATTAGACAACTCTCCAACATGGATATCATTTCTTCAGGAAAAACAGCTATGAAAACAGCGTAAATATTGATAATTTAGTTTCGCCATAGCGTTTCTTGAGTTGGAACGTGGCAGGATAAAACTCGCATAATTTAGTAGTAATTAGCAATTCAAATGTGCAGCCAGAATGCGAATTCCTCCGCCATGTTGTTTTCTTTCAAATGTAAATTTGAAGCCATTTGTGAGAGAAGGTACCTTTTTCCTCATGCAATCAAGACAGACGGTATGAAGAGATCGTCCTCTTAATAAGATACGGAAGAAATATTTTTCTCCTGGTGTATACATACATGTTTAGTTTAATGTACTTCATAAGATCATTTTTACACCATTTTTATTTTCTGCCATACATTTTCGAAAGATGGTGCCACTTTTTGGGTTGAGGAGGGGAATAAAGTTTGCGCAACTGTGAGAGAATTCTACTTCTAGAAATGCCGCCCGGGTTTCATTCCTGGAAACAATGTCATTTGCGGGTTGATTTTTGTGGTTGTCTACTCTACTGCTCTCCGGGTACAACACTTGACTCGATCGGCTTTAACATTGTAAAATTAGTTTGATTTAGTTTGATTTCCAATCTCCCTAATTTGTAGAGTACTTGTGCTCAGCTAAATAAGACTGAAATATAATGAAGACAATGATAATGACGATGATGACGATGACTATGACGATGATGATGATGATAACGATGATGACGATGATAATAATAATAATATAATAATAATAATAATTATTATTATTATTATTATTATTATTATTATTATTACTATTAATCCACGATGTTGCTCATCGACCATGTTTCGGTATGTCCTTCGATCGGGTTGCCGCCAGCAACCTTGAATGTTCAAGACCTGTCTCAAGATGTGTGCTGGCCCAATTAATCTAAGGCCCTCTTGTGCAGATAGTTAATTATGTATTATTACTACTTATGTCGTCGTCTCTGCTGATCTGGTTAATCTTGTAGAACAGAAGCGAAGAAGCAGTACTTTCAACTTAATATGTGAACGATCTGTATCTCATCTCTTAACTTACCGGTAATAAATTGCGAAACACTGAGAGATTTACAGATGTTACTTTGCGTATCCAGAAACATGGCAGCTGGAGACAATGTTATCGTGAACAAAGTGCAGTGGCTCCCTTCATCCCTTTTTTGCTATTTTCAGTGTTACCTCTTCCAATTCCCTTCTTTTTATGCATTCTTCATTCCTTTCATCTTGACACATGCGCGGTGCAGTTTACTTGCTAAGGCAAAATTAAGGTTAAAGATAAATGCAAAAATCGCAGTCGTTCAACCTGACCCGGTGACGGATCGAAAACAACGAGACCAGTAAAAGAAATGAATTATAATATCTTTATTGTCAGAGAGAGTACTACAGGGACTGACCTAACAACGTGATGTGTTTTCACTCACGTGATCGGCGGAAATGTTGATTTATTGAAACAAAAGAAATCACTTGAATAACAAAATAATTTAATTGTAGTTGGATTAGTTTGGTATTCTTCCGTCGTGTGAAAACGCACTGTTGCGACTGGCTAATAGCAGTCTTCACCGAGATCTGGATTAAACAGAAAGAAAGATTCGACCTCCAGTTTGGAATAAATTGCTTAGTGACCTCTCCCTCAGGGTGCTTTTAATGGCCAATGAAAGAATAAATAGAAATTGACAGAACAAATCATGAATCCCTATTGGTGAAAGGTAGGCGAGGTGCAGCCGGGTTGTGGGACCTAGGAATTCCGAATTGTAAGCCCGGCCCGCAAATCATTCGTTCACACTTCCACGTTTTTGTTATGTTCTATAGCTTTCAGCACCGCTGACAGTTCTGTAGCTGTAAAGCAGACTACAACCCTAAATCCAAATGATAGCGTGACACTCCCTTGTCACACCACCTCGTATAGTTGCCCCTCCTCTACCCCTTCCAATTAACGATTGGACATTCGATGTTGCATGAGGTCGGAGGGGAGGATTAAAACCCCCTTTTTACGTACAATATGCGCGCGTGTCCCAATTTATTTGTCAAGAAATTTATATATCCTCATTTTTGAGGTACAATGCTTCCACCAACTTAATTATAAGAAACGGGGGGGGGGGGGGGGGGGAGGGGGCTGAAGCTCCTGTGGAATTTCTTTCCTTCCTGTGGAACTTCTGTACGGGTTTGTTTCAGAGTTTTTCAAATACTATACCCTTACAATATTTTCTTTCGCAACCTGAGTTAGTACACCACAAAATGCATGGACTAATGTTGTTACAATAAACGAGATTTATTTTGATACACACAATCTTTAGAAAGTTTTCATTGGAGAAACTTTTCACTAACACAACTTGATATACACTTGACTAAAAAAAAAAAATCATTTGCACTCTTTTCTCAAATTGCCTTGGCTTATTGACACAAAACGAACGAAGGAAGATGAAACATTTTTTCTGCGATTTTTCTAGAAACCCGTTCATGAAAAGTATGGCAGCGATCGATAGATCGATCGATTTTGTTCAAGGACTTATCGAAAAGTCTAAAAAATGCAATAATAACCAAAAAATACGAAAATAAGGTACATTTTTATAATTTTCATTTTAGATTTTTCTTTTTTTTTTTTTTTTAATAAAAATTCATAGCTAAATAGCTTAAGTCCTACAGCATTGCTGACGTGCGACCGAGCTCTTCTCGGTTTTGTTTTGGGTAAAAAATCTTCGTATTCTTGTTGCTATCCCAGGATTCCATGAAGACTTGCTGCCATTACGACTCTTTTTAGAAATTCTACGGACAAACAAAAAATACATTGCATTAAGCACTTACATCTGCGGGAAAGCAGGGACCACTAATTCCTGTTTTGGATGAGATATACAAAGCAAAACAACACCAGAAATACGCTCCTAAACGTTTTCTTAAAACTGGAATCATTTTATGAGAAGGGTCCTATCTTAGGAGTTCAGGAGTCGGATGTACTTGAATTTGATAGAAGAAGTTTTTCAAACTGATTTTTGTGATTAAACTATCATAGCTTTTTACAGCACACATGTCCTTCTAAAGAACTGCTCAGTAGCTTTCAAGGATCTTACCCGGAGACCACCGCATTAAAAGCGTGAAAGTACAGCACCGCTCGGCAGATTTAAATTGAGTTCTCGCACTCAAAGACTTCATTCACAAGTTCGGTTTGTGAGTTTCCCTTTAGCGTCCCAGGTTTACTTACTGTGTTTTGAAAGTCACCCTGGGCGTATTCTTATCTGCCATAGAACCACTGGAAAATTCACTGCTCACATCTTTAGTCTTTTCTTGAATGTCTCTTCCGTTTGCATCTGAAGGATTCCACTACAGTTTAAGAAAAGGAGAAACAAAACCGTGAGGGCGAATTTGATTTGAATCTGATTCGGAATCTTTACGAATGCATGGTTGAAGATATCTTCACTACGACAACAATTATAAAGTAGTTCTGTTATAACGGCAGAGTGATCTTTCGCCATATGGTGCTGACTGATTAGCCAAAAAAATCGCACTGTTATTTTAGTCAATCACAAACCACTCTCCAACTGTACTCAGCAATCCTTCTCGGGCATTTTTTCCCACGCAAAATGCTGGCTTCATTTTCGTTGCTTTTAGTTTTATTGTCTGCGTATTTGATGATTGTTAAAAGCAATAACTTTGGTTTTACTCGCAAATGTGCTCCCGCTTAAATTCGACCGCAACGTCACGTTCAAACCTAATACCTTACTATTAATCTATCTTTTTTACATTTGCTCATAAAAGCAGAAAGAACGCACATCTAAGACAGGCAAATAATGAACATCGTTCACCACCTTGCTTCTGTACGGAAAATCCAATCGTTTGAATATGAATAAAATTCACCAAACTGGGAAAAACCTGTTTCTAATTCACAAGCCTATTCTAACACAGCGCTCCCACCTCATCGGCCATAGTGAAACACCTAATCATACCCCTTCCCGGATAAGGCTTCCGAAATGTAGAAATTATTATATTTTAGTTAAAGAAACTTTTCTTACCATCATAGTAAGAGGTCCTGCAGAAACATCTCTATCACCGTAGCTGAACTCTCTTTGCGTCGATCTCAACTCCTCAGTGAGAACTAGAAGCTTTGACTCCTTTAACTGCAGGTTAACTTCCATTTTGTCCAATTCTAATTGTTTCTCTCTCAGCAATTCTTGCAGTCTTTTTACATCATTTTCCAGCTGTTGGACAATGCCTTCATTTTCAATCCTCATTAAAGTCTGTTCCTTATCCCCCAATGCACTTTGGGTACTATTCAACTCTTCTTGAAGCTTGACCACGGCTTCTTTCCGTATTTCATCAACAGTTGCGGAAACAGCCATTAGGTTCTTTTGTGTCTCCTCTAACGCGTGTGTCTTTTCGTTCAAACATCTTTGCATGCGCTCAAGATCTATTTGTTTCTGTTTCATACCATGTTCATGGCTTTGCTTCGCGCAAGCAAGGGATGAAGTTAAAACTTGAAGTTCTCTTTCTTTCTGCTCTAAAGTATTTGACTGATCCGTCAATAGCATTTGTAATCTTTCTCGTTCTCCCTGTAATTGCTCTATAGTGTCTTGATGTTTTTTCTCGGTGTTAGCAAAGGCTAACCTCAGGACTTGCAGCTTTGTTTCTGTCTCCTGAAGAGAAAAATTCTTTTGGTTAAACAGTATTTCTGCGTTTTGAAGCTCTTCTTCAAACAGTGATTGTTTCAACATAAACTGTGCTTCCATGTTTGTTAACAAGTCATTGTTTTCCGTCAATTTGAGCTGTAAGTTTTCGATTTCATTTTCCAATCTCCTGACAGCCTCTCTATGTTTTGACTCGGTAGTGGCATCATGCACTGACGCTTGCAACTCGCTTGTTGCTTTTGTTTCAATAAGTTCCCTGCTGGACACCTCGGCTGTTATCTTGAAATTGTGGTTTCTAGATGTCGTGCAGTTGTCTTCGAGGCTTTCGACTCGGAGTTCTAGCATTCTTTCTCGACCTTCACTTAATTTCAAGCATCCCTGTAATAGCTCCAGTTCTTCTCGCAGGTAGCTATAGTCGTGTTCCTTCTTTTCCAGATGAGCCGTCTTTTCCAAATTGTCCATCATAATACTAAGTTCATCGAGCTGGAACTGTAATTCGTCGTTGCTTTCTTCGCTGTCTTTGAGTTTCTTCTCCAAAGTGTCAATATGATACACGAGATCTTCATTATTCATGTTTGCATGGTCAAGCTCGTCCAACAACTCTATAAAAGTCTGTTCCTTCTCCTTCATGTCACGTCTCAAATTTGCCAGCTCTCTATCTTTGTATTCCTGTCTGGAAGCTAAACGCTGTACCTCAAGTTTCAACCTAAGGATCTCCCTCTGGGAAATGTCTCGTTCCAAACTTTGATCAGGTACTGTAGCGAATTCAGCATTCTCTGTGTGGGTGACGTCTCTCTCTCCACTTGATTCAAGGCGCTCTTCGTTCATCACATCCTTTCTGGAATCGAAATGCTCATCTTGCACGTTTTCGTTGTCCTCCAATTTTGTCGGACCTGCACTTGGTTTGATGCTATTTTCAGTCAGTTCCGACTTGAGCAATTTTTTGTCCTTAAGGGTGTTTACCCTTTCACTGCAATACAGAAACACACAATTTAATCAACTGATATATATGTTATTCGTTGTCCGAGGGATCAAGATAGTCTCAAGAACGGCCCTCGACTGCCAACTTGAAACTTTGGTCACCCTATTTTCTTAGTGAAACGCAGTGAAAAATATATTTCCCTGGCTCGGGTTGCTCGAAACATATTTAGCGCTAACAAGCGTTAAATACCATGGAAACCTATAGATTTTGATACCTCTTACCCAACGGTTAGCGCTAACCAGGCCTCGAGCAACCGGCCTTGGTAAATGACAAATATTAACCGGCTCGTAACTCGATTTCCAAACTTTAGTTGTGGTTACACTAACCCTTTTACCCATGGGTAAATAGCGTTTGCCCAAAGGGGAACCGCTTTCTCGAGACCACAAATGCCCTAGGGGTATTTCCATGGATACATAAAAAAACAACAAGAACTTCCCATGACAGTTCCTGAACTGAAAAGTACGGTTTATCTGCTCCCTGTGGTGGCTTGGCCAATCATAAAGCAGAACGCAGTAATTAATTGTACCCTATAATTTTACCCTAAGGGGAGTCTTTTACTGTGTAACTGCATCCCCAAAGATAACATGAAATCTGAGCTGAACCAAAATCAAGCCATTTAACCTCCGAAAGGCCCCAAACCCAAGGTGTGTGTAACCACAACTTTTATTATCCACACCGCTGGATCGCAGGGACCTGACCAATCAAATTTCAGACTGTTTTGATAAAGATAACAATCATATGTAGCTGCTTTTATATATAAACTAACTTAACTTTACATATGCGTAAAGTGCATAAGAAACTAGTCATTTAACAAAAAAGGACCGAGTTTTCTTTAGTCTCTTTCCGAAAGAAGTCCAAGTGCGAAAATTTGGATATGGCACTGAGATTAACAGGGGCACCCAACGAGAATATAGTTTAAAACCACTTAGACATAGCATTGTCAAACATATTTTAGTATTTAAACGGTAGATATAGGCATATTTTTATCCCCTAAAAATTTTTCATCTGTTCGGATTTCCTAGCTGAAAGTCTAGTGATCCGAAAATCATAGGGATTAAAACTTACCTTTTCGAAAATTTCAGCCAGAAAAAAGGCTCCCGAAAATTCTAGGTGACCTTTTTAAGGTAAAAATCCGTTAAAAATGGGCAATTAGACCATTTTTCAGATGTTCGAAAATCCTAGGACAGGAAGGCAAGCAAGAAATTTTACAACAAATGTTCCGAAAATTCTAGATCTCAAATCGTCTTCCGAACAGATATTTTCCAAAAATTGACGTTGGGTGCCCCTGTATTAAATCATGGAGAACTTAGGCAAGAACGGCGACAAAGGCTCCGAAAGCGTCATGTAAAAATATAAATTAGTATTATTCTAATCACTTTGCGATTATCCCAAACACTTCGGCATTGAAATTACTGCAAATTTTCTTCGAAAAAATGTTATGGACGGTGTATCGGTTGCAAAGGGAAATATAATATTTCTTGTCAGGTGCTCACGTCCTTCACGTTATCGCAAATTTTGTTATTACTCTTCGTTATGAGGGCCAAGTTGTTCAAAGTATCCGGTGGATAAGTCACTAAATACTCTCAATCAAGAGCGACTTATCCACTGGATAAAGTTATCCGGCCATAGACCTTTTTGCAGATACGGCGGCCATTTTGATTTCTATTGTTTCAAATAGTTATTATGGGATGCCCAGCAGCAAATAATATTAATTTGCCCCCCTGGGCATCCCATAATATCTTTCGAAACAACTGGGCCCAGGACGATAACGGCGCCAAAATGTGAAATGCACGTGCGGAGCGTACAGAGTCGTTTTTTTTGTTCATTTAACACATTTTCTGCCATTCTTCCTCTCGGCGATGTTGTCGCTGCTGAATCTCGCTATTTTAACTTCGCACTGGGATTGCTTACAGATTCGTTCTTTTTGTTCATTTAAGCTTAGTTCCCACTGGCGACATAAGGATCATAAGCATAATCATAATCATAATCATAAACATAAACATAAGCTTCTTATGTTCTAGTGGGGTGGGCCGCTCTAAAAACGTAAAGCTTTTCCTCGAAGCTGGCCGCCATCTTGAAAATGAACCGACCCGAAAGTACTGGTCCTAGACTTTAATTGGCCAAAACACAATGACCCCGTTGCGTCATTATGTTTCTCATTATGTCGTTATGATTTTCGCGTTCCCACTGCAAAGAAAAGCGACATAGTCATACTCAAAGCCATAATCATAATCATAAGAAAATGGTTGATCATTTTCTTATGATTATGATTATGTTGATCATAAGGGCGCCTATGGTTATGTTTCTGGACGTTCCCACTAAAGCCTAGTTCCCACTAGCGACATAACGATCATAATCATAATCATAAGCACGAACATAACGCTGTTATGTCGCTTATGTCTTAGTGGGAACGCCCAGAAACATATAATCATAGGCGCCCTTATGATCAACATAATCATAATCACTCTCTAAATTTCCTGCTCTAACAATCATGGAGAGCTCACTAAGGCTGGGTGTTAAACATATCTCGCATGCGTTTCAAAAGAGGATATTAGTATTACTAGCGATAAAGGGTTGCAAAAACACCAACGCTTACCTTCTTTCTTCCAACGTAACAGTTTTTCCTGGAATTCTTGGCCTGACTTGTTTGATGGTTTCATGTAACGCTCCGAACAGGCGGCCTCTTGGTGATGTTTTAGAACTTGTCTCTTTTACACCTGAGGATTGTTTTGCATGTTGCTTGCATGCAGTTTTAGCTGCAAATTCACGAATGAAAATCGGATGAGTACGCAGCTATTACAACGGTTCTGGATTAGTTCAGAAAAAGTGAAGTGAAAGACTTAACTTTCTATTTTAAGTGTCGTGTTGGCCACTACAAGTTTCCTATAAATGATTACGTCAAGCCGAAAGACACCCGCCTCACTCGTCACAGCTCTGATAAAGGCGTACTAATTCCTAAGTGCCGCCCAAAGATCTTTCAATTTAGCAATCAATTTAAACTCTGGAACACTCTACCTGAATCTACTCGCACTATTACTTCCTTTAATCAGTTTAAATCTCACGTATTGCAACGTTATTCTGCTGCTTTCTGTATAAATTATGACGTTACTAACTTTAACAAACCTGGAAGTCAATGTGCTGCAAATTCAGCAGGTCACGTAATCTTCTATTAGCTGGCAACTGCTGCTATTGAGCCTTTTTGCGGGATAGGATTTTTATATTTCTCATAATGTCTTGAATGTTTGTAAAGCCTGTTTTTGTGTATATAGTCTCCTTCAATCATGAACCTTACAATACCCATCTATTTTCCTTATCAATCAGCCCCTCTTCCCTTGATTAATCAATCCAGCAATCGTCCCTTCAACGCTTTTCTGATCACTAATTCTTTCTTTTCTCTGTCAAGCTTTAATCGGGAGCTTAAGCGTGCGATGTTTTTTAGCCACGGATGGGACACCATCCCCATAGTGAAAAGATACTTAACAATAAAAATGTAGAACAGTGGGAAAATACTCTGCCGTACCAAGGACGGCAGAGTATTTTCCCAGACCCCAATACAAGATAGGGTCTCCAGCGCTTGCTTGTTAGCCCCCCCCCCTCCCCACCCCCAATACAAAATACGCTCCGCCGTTCCTGCGTGCACAAGCTTCCTAAATTATATACCTAATAGAAAGAAGAACAAAATGCCATGGCTTCTACTTATTGGCATCATTTCGTTGGATACGCTTTTTATCTCAGTTGTTTCAATTGGTAAATATCCATCGCTTTTCACATCCATTTCGGTGAATTGCCGTCTTAAGTTGTCAAGTCCTTTTTTGATTCGACTATGAGTGCAATTGCCTTTCGCGCAAATGAAACTCTCTCTTCCCTCCCTTAATCCAGACCAATTTTTCCCGATTAATTTAGGTAAATTGAAGCAGCAAGGACCAAAACTAACGTAAAAAAAAAAGAAGGATGGGTCGTGGTAAAGGATCTAATCAGCGTGAAACTAGAAACAAATCAGAAGGGAAGGCTGAACAGTAAAGGAATATCTGACGTATATTCCAATTCACTTGCTAAAAACTAAAAGTTGGATAATAAATAGCTTATTCGACGATACTACACACTAAATCGTCCAATAAGCTGACTCCCTTTCTTCGTCAGGTTGGTACTTGCTACACCTTGATGAAGAAAGACAGTGCCTTTCGAAATTTTGACAACAGAAATTCCTTCCTTGTTTGATCAGCCTTTCACTTCACGTTTGTTAACTAATTGAAGGCTCGTTTTTGCTCAGTTGATTTCGCTCCTTTTATTTCGTCTCTTTTCCAAGGACGCCTTTTTCAGCTTTTTTCCAAATGAAATTAAAACCGTTCAACTCAAAGTATATAGAAGAAAACAGCTAATCTCTCCTTCATACGGTAACTCAATATTCAGTTTTTAACAATCTCTTCTAACCTCTATAAATGTCTGCCTTATTGATCAGAAAATGGTAAATTCTAACTTGTTTATTGCGTTTCTGTCGCCCTCTGAACTGAAAGCAAACATCTCTTTATTAATCCTGACTTAAGAATTATCCTGCTGTTTTCTTTGTCTAATAAAATCATTTAAAAAGTGGGCTGTTTTAAAACGTTCCAAAAGAATTGCTTCTGAATCAGTATCACAAAAACAAAAAATACAATACCTAAATTCATTCCTGGCTTCTGTTCGCCAGCAGTCTTGATAGTCTTGTCACGTTTTTGCGTCATAACGATGTTCGTTGAAGATGTTACCCTGGAGGGTTATTTAGATTCTCGCAGCACTTTAGGCAGGCGAATTTTTTCAATCCTTGTACTTTTTCGCTAGCAACGTGTGGTGGTCTCGCACCACCCGAAAGTAAGTTGAAGATTACTATTTTCTGATGATTTCGCTCTTTTTTTTTTTTGCTCTTTGTCTTTTTAAAAGTTTTTCTCAGTTTTGTCGACTCGCTTGCTCTCAAATAAACTACGAAATTCTCCAAATATCTCCCGCTTCGAAAATATGTACCAGTCGCACCAAAATCTAACGCTAAATGATTGTTTTCTGCGTAAAACCATGGAAACTGAGCTTCACAATTTCGTCACAAAGGTTGTTCGAAATCTCGCGCTAGAGTTAGTAAACCAGTAATTTCTCTATGGAACTTTCTGGAAGGTTAGGCTTTGACGTCATTTGAAATGCAGTAATGTGATTGGGCAATCGAAGTGTTTACTGCCCGTATTAGGAGTTTCCTCGGCGGGAATAAGGAGAAGCTTTGTTTTAATCTTGCCAAACATTGGTTCGTGAAACAAATAGCGAACATTTTGTCAAGGTCATACGAACGTCGCTCTATCAAAGCGACTTAACTTTCGTTAACACTTGAACTTACCTCCATACAGCTGACTAGAAATTGAAATTTGTCACTGCAGTTTTCCTATAACATTTTAGTCCAACGTCTTTTTTCCTTGGCAGTGATAAGGAAACACGAGGAAAGCTGGACATTGCCAAGCTATAAGGCGTAAGAAAAATAACCAACGGTTAAATTCGCCATCATGACGCCAAGAAACAGTAAAAGCAGCTCCGCATTTTGAAAATTTTTTACCATTCGCAAGCTTAGTTTAAAGTAGAAGAACTTTCGCCGATATGGAGTAAAGACTGTAAATAAGAGACGTTTTCGAACACTACAAAGACCCTACAAATACATTATTTTTTCCCGTCCTTAAAATTCAATCAAATAATGCCGATTGGGCTATCTTTAAAAGAAGAACTGGTAATGAAGGAATGGAAACGATGAACGGGGAACGGGGAATCTTTACAAAGCGGGAATCTTTAAAATGGGGAATCGTTAAAAGCAGGAATCGTTAAAAGCGGGTATCTTTAAAATGGGAAAAAAAAAGAAATGAATAAATTCTTTCCTTTTTAGTATGCAGTTAGCCTGCGAATATAGCCTCCTCTCCTCGCACCCCGTCACTGGGAGGTTTCACGTGTCCCAAGTGACGGGGAGCAAGGAGAGGCGACTGTATTCGCAGGCAGGCTATGCTGAAGGGAAACTAAAACAAATAGACCCTTCCAACAGTTTCTTTAAGCGGGCGAAGGAGCTATACCTTGGTTAATTTTCAACAAATCCCTTTCAAACTGGTCAATTTTAATAATTTTAAGGCGCTTATCGGATTTTGCCTAACTCGTGAACGTCAAAAGTTGATAAAAACCTATTTATTGAATCATAACCACACGATCTTCACTAATTGGTTAATCGGTTAGGTTAGGTCTATTTAGGTTGGTTCTAGTCTAGTTGGGTCTAGTTAGCGTTAGGGTAGGTCTCGGTTAGGTTAGGTTAGGTCTCGGTTAGGTCTCAAATCCTGGCTCGGATTCTAGCTCGGATCCTGGCTCGGATCCGAGCTCGGATCCTGGCTTTATTCTTAGTTTAATTATCTCAAAATTAATAGTCCGTATCACTTTCTTTGTCAGAAGCACATAATAACATATTCTTCAAGTCCGCATTGAATTGTCCTCAAGAAGAAAACTCGTGTTTTCAACTTTCCTTATACATCACTGAAATTTACAAATTACTATAATTAAGGAACAAAAACATTGCTGATAACCGAACAGAACAAGAACAAGAAACAATTGACATATTTTGTTTGCTCAGACTGTGAAAGGCCACCTTTTCGCAATTCTTATTCAGTGTTGAAACTTTTCGAGTACTAAGGCAACACTATAATCGGTTAGATCCCAAAAACAGGCCCCGTGACATGAATTTTCTTTAATGTCACTATAATTATGAAACGGTAATTACCACATTAGACAAAAATACTAACGTCAAAATAAACATATTCCAGCATAAGTGCCACTGGATCGTGGTATACAGCTTTAAATCCAACTATGTTGTCGTGCTTGAGGTCGTACAATAACCTAGCCTCTTTGGCGAACGCATCGATGAAGTCGTGTGAAGATCCGAGGAATTTCTTAACAACAACTATTTCGCCTTTCCTGACCGAAATCTCCGACCTTCCTCCTTGTATATTCGGTGACAAAAACGGCTCCAAATGACCCCTGCCAGATAACATCTTGTCGGCCGAGATCAGTCCACTTAAATTGCATGGTGGAAGACCTTCGAAGCGACTGATTCTTTCTTTCTTGGAAGTAAATGCAATGGGTATTTTGAAGTTGTCTTCGCAAGACCGCATCGCGTAGAAAGAGGTTTCGTGAAGCACAGAATGACGGATTATACGCGAAATTCCCGCCAAAATAACTAACAACCGATCGATGAGAGTTCCTGTGTCAGATAGCCTATAATATTGTCATGGAATAGTAAATTCTCCTCAACTCTTAACTTAAAAGTAAATTAATATGTCACAGAACACCGCCGGCACATCGTTCGGCATCTAATTACTGTATTGCTGATTTTCCAGAATCTGGGAAAAGAAAGAAAGGAAATATGCAAGATACACGGACAAATTTGTTACCACATTTCAAGAGATTTGTATGGAGACGCCATGCTAGCCGGAAACCAACAAAAACATTTGTCACTGAGTTGCTTTAGTTTAGTAACAAGAAAGATAAAAGCACATGTTTTGCAAACCAAAATTGCATTATGATACTTGATAACGGTAGGACAAATATTTATCGCTGCGAAACTCAATTTAAAAACTTCACAGACTGGAGTTCAGATGAATCAAGGCGGTTCGATTCTTCTGTCGGTGTAGCGGATCTCTAAGAACCGCTCCCCTAGCCCACTAAACAGATATGCTTTAGCGTGCGATATAATAACAATGAATAAATTGATTTTAGCTGATTAATTAATAATTCCCAGAGCTTCCCGCTTTCAAACAATCCCCGTTCAAAAGATTCCCGCTTTTAAAGATTCCCCGTTCCCCATTCCCATTCCAGAGGATTGAATTCTTCGTTTTAAAGATAGCCCAAATAATGGCCTTTTCGGTCAACTGAAGCCAAACAAAATGGGAAATGAAGGATTTGATTTGATTAGATATAATAACAATGAATAAATTAATTTTAGTTGATTAATCAACAATTCCCAGAGCTTCCCGCTTTTAAACACTCCCCGTTCAAAAGATTCCCGCTTTTAAAGATTCCCCGTTCCCCCTTCCCATTCTCCGACCCCTTAAAGATAGCCCAAATTTTTGGACTGTTCGGTCAACTGAAGCCAAACAAAATGGGAATTGAAGGATTTGATTAATTGACAACTTTTCACGGATAATGGAGTGGTTTAGTGTGATTTAGGGGAGGGGAGAGGAAATTAAACTGATCTTTAAAGATAGTAACAAAGTCAATTCTCTTGCTCTACTGGACAGTTAAGAATCACGACTACGCAACTAACGCGAAGTTAATTCCGGAATTACATAGAGTTCAATAAAATGGCAGGCTGGGTGGGAATATCAAGGATATTCCAAGACCAGCCCCTTACAAAACGATATCTTTAGACAACAAGAAAGTACTGACATTTTGTGTGTTCTAAAGGGCATTGAATCGAAATAAAACGCTGCTAGTAATACCGAGAAAACCACAATAAGTGTTTGATTTACAAAAACAAAGTAATTATGCATTGAGAGTACTTGTGATATTTTTCGATCTGGCATTGGGATGGTTGTGTTGCGTCCGCTGTGCGGTTTTAGACTGTTTTTATGTGAATCCATATAATTCCTTCTATGCTTCAGCAAGTTTAAAATACCGTTATGATTTTAAGTCTTACGCTCTAATGCGCACGCACAGTTCGGAATTTCTGGCTATGGTTTTTTAAGGCTATGGTCATACTTGCTACTAAAGGTTTTTTGAACCGATAGGAAGTTGACCAAAATATTCCTTGTTTCCTCTTTCAAGCTGAACTGCAGAATACCCGGTGACTTATTTGCATATGAATGGCGTGTACACGTTATATGCCTCGTTTTTCAGACGATGCCGCTACAGGGACACAATATTAGTGGTCGGGTTTTCTGGAGTGACTCCACAACCAGACCGAAGCCGAAACGTAAGATATTACTAAAGACATTTTTTACACTTACATTGTCATTAAGAGGATTCCATGACGACCTTCGGCTAAAATATCACGGAATTTGAGAAACCATGACGGCTAAGGCAATGACAACGTCACATAGCAATAGACCATTGTACAGTTCTGTGCCCAGTTACCTGACCTTTGCATTGAATAAAAAAGAGGCTACAGTTCACCTTGCTTTGATGCAAGCGTCATGATTGCTTTTCTTATGTAAATCGTGGTGTTGTAATGCTAACGAGTTGCGATTTACATAGAAAATGCAATGAGGTTTGTATCAAAGCAAGGTCAACGCCAGACCAGATCTTGAAATCAAGGCTTAAAACTTTGGTCGCTTAGTGTTTAATTAACATAGATTTGAAATCC
This sequence comes from Montipora foliosa, assembly GCF_036669935.1. Classification (NCBI taxonomy): domain Eukaryota; kingdom Metazoa; phylum Cnidaria; class Anthozoa; order Scleractinia; family Acroporidae; genus Montipora; species Montipora foliosa. The sequence goes on along the minus strand of NC_090873.1, from coordinate 4,529,668 downwards.
AAAGAAAAAGAAGACTTGATTTTTTGGTCACAGGGGCATTTTGAGCAATTGCCCGGCTCTTTTTAGACGCCTGAAAATATCTGGCGACTTCAACAGTCGACAACGCTTATACAGATCGAGACCCACCAATCACAGTCTTCCTAGTCAGCAACATCACGGCTGACAAGACTGACCAATTACATCACATTTCTACTGACCATTCAGGTTAAATATCAGATAACTCACGCGATTCACTAACACAACACAAATCACTTGACTCTGAGGATGACTTCCGCTCAGGTTGACTCTGATTTATATGACTTCTGCTCAGGTTGACTCTGATGTCACTAACAACAGTCCTTCTCAGTACTTCTCTCACTCGGACGATCTTATTTCTTCGAGTTTTGACATGTGACTACTGGACTTAACTGATTTCTGGAGTCACCGAACTAACTAGTTTCTTTCATTCTTCTCTATCTTCCTTGATTTTCTTGTGTTATTCATTACTCAATTCAATGTCACCTCTCAGTTTGTTTTGGCTGGCCTGGCCCTCTTGCGTTTGTAGTGGTTCAATTACTTTTCAAGTCACCATTCGTTTGTACCGTGGCAGTATCTTCCTTGCCGAGAAGACTGGGTCCTATCCTAGCAGTTCAAGTGCCAAGGTCCTTTTCGTCCATGGGATTTCAATTATATTCGTGCAGGTGAACATAGTTTTTACACTGCTACATCGAAAATCACAACAAGTTATCAATCCTATTACCTGTGACGGAGTGGCCGGCCCCTCTTCTCTCTTATTCCAGCAGGTCTGAAGGCCAGATTCCAGCTTTGATTTTCCGTTCATTACAGTGTTGAAACAATCTCCACTCGGCAGATGAGATGAAAAATGCCGTTCTGCGAACGAAGTGCTTGCCTGGATCCAAGTTTCTTTTTAAGTTAAAAAAAAAAAACCTATCTTTAGCAGTTTCAACAAGACATTATTTCGATAAGATGCGTGTTTCGCTTTCGTAATGGCAAACCAAGAGAAAAGATAAATGGCAGGGCAATAAAAATAAATTATTTTAGACGCTTTCTCATTCTTTTTGAGAAGTAAGGATTGTAAGCCTGCTCAGCTAATTTGAGTTTCTTGTTTTATTACAACCCTGAAAATATCCGTCCGAAGCTCAATGAGGTACACCTAGATATACCAAGAACCATTAACTTGGCTTATTGGTTGTGGACAGAGTTTCTGAGACTCAATGAGGAAGACTGCACTCTATTCTCAATTTGTTGTTTTTGTAGGGGTGGGTGTAACGTGGGTCCGGATAGCCCGATAAACGATACGACTAATCACCATGTAAATTTAAAGAAAACACATACGATTTTCTTAAAATTTAACCACAAGACTAGTGTTACGGGACAGATTTTGTAGACACAGCTTTAGCGTTTTGACTACTTTATTCTGGCATGGGACTTCAGCACTCTGCCGTTGCCGGCAGCTAACTCTCTCTAAACTACTAAAAACTGGCGTTTAAATATGCTCTTGCTTGAAGAAATCTCGTTCCCAGAGTCTTCGTTCCCCTTGACCAGCGGGTCGGGTTCCGAGAGACTCTGGGATAAGTTCAAGGATAAAGTTTTTGATTGGTCTGAGCATGAGCAATCGATTTCGGTCACAAGGCAACTGCCGCGAGGGGTTTCTCAGAGCACCGTATGATTGTTAATAATTGTTTGGATTGGTTCGATTTTGTTGATTAGTTTGGAGCCAAAGCAAAGAGTGAGAACCTATTAAATCTAATGGAATGGAATCGTCTCTCACGGAGTAATTATGTCTTTTATAAAATGTAGTCATACCGAGCTGTATATTATTATATGAATCCATAAGATCTTCACGTATAGTTACTTACGCACATGAAGCTACGGTGCGAGAACCTTTAGCAGATGATTTTTTGGGTAGAGATAGAGTTACAATTATTGATGCAAAGAGAACTCGTTTGGCTTGTGACAGTAGGGAGTTTAAGATCTACGACGCGACGGCAACGAAAACGTCACAAATTTTGCATATTTAATGAGCAAAAACAATAGCTTTGCACGCTTTATAAGTGTATTTTTCATTTTTGTACATTTCTTTCACGTTTTCGGCAAATCTACGACGTGAAATGACCAATCCTCAAGTTTTACGGAGAACGTGAACAAAAGGCAGCGAATTTGAATTTTCTGTCGTAGATTCAATACCGCACCTCCTAATTCAGTTCCTGGAGAGTTACACTAGTTTTTAGAAGTTATACAAGCCGACATAACGGCGGAAAAGATTAATAAACCTGAACTTGCAATTTTAAATGACGTTTTCGTTACCGTCGCGTCGCAGATCTTAAACTCCCTAGTGCTGTTGAACGCGAACACAGTAAACAAATTATCAAAATATAACTAATAGTTCACTTCTCCTTCTCCTCCTCCTCCTCCTCTAAAACAACAAACACCAACCGCTTTTCCCAAGACAATTTGTCCAACAATCCCGGCGCGTTCTCCTTCACTGGCTCTTAATCCTTCCTCTCCGTTTCTCGGTAAGCAAAATGCATGTTTCTTTCTTCAGCTGACTCTTCTCGTTTCTCAGCAGAGTACCTTTCCTTGCAGCCGCCACTGACAAAGGGGTTTTGTCTTCCATTACTGTCAAGCTCCAACTTACGGTTCTCAACAGTGTTTCTCTCCGTGCTTCCTTACTTCTTTCCTCAAACCTTCTTTCAACCAGCTCAGTTCTCTTTCCTTGTTCTTTCCTTCTCTCAACCGTTTATCGACGCACCCTACAATACGTTACTTACATTTATATCTTTCCATAATCATCTCTTCGTATAGGAATTCGCTTTACCTCGAGTACAATTCGTGATTAATAGGTACGAGTGATTTTGAAAGTTCTTTTAGGTGAGTGCAATTTGAGAACTTTCAAAATCACAAGTACCTATTACTCACGCATTGTGCGATTTTTTATTTATAGTAAATTCAACAAAATTATTAACTGTGGGAAAATGATGTAATTGAGTCGAGTACCTCAGCCTAGTTTTCTTCGAGGTTCGGATTTATATCACGCTCTTCCGCCCAACTACGCCACACATTGATCCAGGTCTGTGTGCTTTTTTTGTTGTTGTTACTGACTTTTTCTGTTATGTTTTGGATCCGTCTTTACTGGAAATTGCGAAACGACTGTCGGCCATTTTTTTTGTTGACGTTCTTTTTTGCCGCTTATGACTGTACTTACGCGTCCTTTCCATAGAAACTTAATAGGCACTCCTACGAAGTACAATTTGGAATTAATTGTATTGCTCTTGACCAATCAGAATTGAGTAATTTTGGTGAGTGAACTATAATTGAGTTGGAACCAGCAACTCCCATACTAGGCATATGCCACGGCGTTTTCACGAACCGGTTTATTTTTAGATTGCTATTCGCGGGAAATTTCTAGTGCACTTTCGGTCCTCAGTAATGTGATACATCGATCCGATGAAAAAAAAAACATGGCGGCCAAATGAGGTCAGTCTTTGGATGTCGCTCCTTAAAATAAAGCTCTGATGTGTCGTAGTCCGCTATTCCACTTCAGATTTTCCAAGACATAGCATTCCCAGAGTTCCTTGTATGAAAACGTCTGATACTCTCTGGCTGCATGCTTCGTATCCTATTTGGATCAAACCGAACCCCTCGTAGTGCTGATCCTCGTATCCGAATATGTTCTATTGGTGTTTTCAGTTTTCCCAACGGTTTATCCGTTCAGAAGTGCATAAAATGCGATGCTTGTATAGAAAATGGCTAAGAACTTGTGGTGAAAATGTAGCGGTGTAAGAGCTAAAGTGAAGGCTGCGATGCGGTCCGGCACAACGGAACCCACATTGCGTACAAGAGACTTCCGCATCATCTTCTGCCTTAAAAAACGTCTTACGTCGGAGTATCGAACTTAGGCCAGCCCAAATAGGAGAAGATGCCGTTTCTAAGACTGAAGATAATTTTACGTTAAGGCAGTGGGCTGCAATCTTGTCCGATGCAGGGTATTATTGTTATGTAAGGTCACTAGAAAACAACAACGTCGATAAAATCACACCTGTTCATGATACTGAAAGAGCTCCTTGTGTTGCTTTAATTGTTAAGCGCTACAGACATCTCCCCTTTACTCAAGTTTCAGGCCCATTTCAGGCTCCGAGTTTGGTGATATATCCAGATGGTGAGTGGTGCCTAGATAGCCCTGTTGTCGAATACAGGAAAATCAAAGGTGGAATGTTGAGTTTTCTAGTCGAGTCCTAACTGGTCGGTTTTGCTCGGAAATGGCTTTCCGAACAACATGTGATGTGCCCGGCCCTGGTTTGGTGGATTTTGAGGGCCAGAACTCAGAAGAAGAACTGGGTTATATCCCCAAAAACGTGAGCAGGATTGGAAAAGTAATCTCTATCATAACTTTGTTTTTTTTTATTTTCTCCTTTAGACATTAACCTGCGATCAGGCCCATTTTTAGCTTCGCCCATATGTTTTCTTATGTCGTCCCTCGCTAAAATTGGGCCTGACCAAAAGTCTCTCAAGAATTCCGTTTGGTCGGCCAAATTGACCAAACTCGTGATCTGATTGGCTGTTGAAACGCCGGAAGTGAAATGCCATCGAGATTGCGCGGAGCTCTCGCGAAGTCCTCGAGACTAATCCGCCATAAGTGTACGAAGAAATTTGCTCCCTTTTGTTCTTACGATGCCGTGGACGGTGCAACTTGATTTTATTTGTATAAATGGAGATATGACATCTGAAATATCTCATAACTTGTCCAGAATCGGGTTTGAATCTCTGGAACGAGTGAAATTAGCGATTCCGTTGTCGAGCTCTGTGGCCATGGGGTTGAAAGTACTGTGGCACAAACTTCCCTGATGTTTTGAAAGCTAAATAACTGGTTCTTTCAAATGGTAATGAAAGCCGATGCATATTGGTTTCCTGGATGAGACAAGGGACATATATATCAACAGGAGGAGATTCTGATAAAATCGCAAGTTACACGAATGCATGTTTTGAATATCTGTGTATCAAACGGCTTTATTTATTTACTGTACATGACACGGTTTGTTTGCACACTTCATAATATTTCCAGATGATTTGACTTAAAACTCACACTCCAGAAACTAAAATGGCATGTTTCCAGAGAGATCAATTGTACAACAATAAAAGAAACTGCGAGTCCATCTTACTGTTCGTACTCCATCAAAAAATTAACAGCCAAGCGTATCGTGATTTTACTGCGCGCAATTCTAAAAATACACTGCAACTGAAGATATTACCCGAAAAAATCACCGAAGAAACCTTCATGGGCAAACACGTTAAAGGAATAATGTATTTCTCTTTTTTTTCGTTAAAAATCTATTGCCAAACCGTCCAACGACAAAATGCTAGGTTATCTGAATTACAAATTAAGATGTCAAGCTTAAAAGATTGCATATTCAGTGAAGTTCGGAGGGAGAATTACACCGGCCCTTGCCGCAATATAGTCGTCGAAAACATTCCCCATGCTTTAAATGTGTTTTTCTCAAATTAAAGCCAACGGTAACTTTCGAATTCGTTTATAATATTCCTCCCACGGTAGTTAACTTTGGTCAAAACAAAATAGCGTGAATCTGCCGTCCACGCGTGTATTGGTGTAATGAAAGTAAATTTGATTGGCCGATGAAGTACATGTCAATCAATCAAAAAAGGTGGGCGGAAGGAATTTTGAAGAGGAATTTGGTCAGGCTCTATTTTTCGTTTCGCCAACTCCACATCACGTAGCACGCGAAACTAAAATAGAGCCTGATCGCAGGTTATTAGACATGGGATCTTTTGCGCCTTGTTGTACATGGTTTTTTGTCTTTCTGCGACTGTTTTTTTAAGAACGTCTCATCACATAGGGGGGATATTTCATAAGTCCCCTTCGCATAAATGGTACTGCAATTAATTAAGTCCATCTATAGCGTTCTAAAGTTTGCAAGCGGGGCGGGAATTTTTCAGGTCTTTCTTACGGTCCCGCCCTCGGTAAACTTATAAAACAGAAAGAGATGGACAGAAATCAGAAAGGGGTCACAGGGACACCTTTGTTAACATAAGGGTTCAAATGTGGTTGATATTGTGGTTAAGAGTCAGAAGTTTCCAGTCATGTTTATTTTACCTGCAAACATTTCATAATCATTTATTGGGGATACGTCAGGGATTAATGCATGTACACTGATTGCAGTGAAATTTGGGGCATACTGTTTTCAGCAAAAACTACATATTAATCCTTTACTTTGGGACCAGCATCCAAATATTTGGGTTGACTTATTTACAATGCCATCTGTGATGGAAATGAACTTTATGATGAGTTGTACTGTGATGCTGCTGTTTATTTAGATGTAGAAGATGTTGTTGATGCAGTGGGGGATATTATTTGGTATTGAATCTGCTGATCAGTTAATTGGATTGCAAATGATTTTAGTGATTTTGTAAACCACATCTCTGGAGTCATCCATTCATCAAGTGCTGATCGTTATAGTGTTATCATTTCAGATGATAGGTCTGTGGGTTTTTTTGTAAAGAGCAATAGCCTGTATGCTATCATTGATAGCCATCAACATGTCAACAGCAGTGGTGGTGGGATGATCACTACGGCAAGCAATCCTCAGACAGCCATTTTAGAGTTTTCACAAATCCTAAATCACAATGCTAGTCTTAACTTGGGAACTCTGAACTGGGTCCAATACAGTACTGCATGATAATCAGGTCTGGAAGTCAACTCTCCTTTCCATGAGCAAGTACAATCAGGCTGCCACTTCACATTATTAGTAACAATGAATAGTGTATAATTTGTGTTTGCAAGTACAGTGTGTATGGCATGGGGTGTCATTATAAACAGTATCACACTC
>NC_090873.1:4517826-4520326 GCF_036669935.1 Montipora foliosa | reverse complement strand
TTTCGGTTCAGTCTGCACCTTTCATACGTACATTTGCGATCCTCATCTTTGTATCTGTTGTGCTGCTATGGTTTTCACCCAACACTTCTTTTTGAATTTCCAAGGCCTGTTCAAGCTCCTTTAAAGCAGATTTGCAATCGTTTTGAACTTCAACCAACACGTCGCTGAGTAAGACGTGTGACCGTGCAGTGTCCGGATGAAAACCCAACAACTTCTTTCGCAGTTCAAGGGAGTTTCTGATGTTCTCTACGGCGCCATCAACGTTTCTTTTCGCTAGAGCTTTGCACGAGAGAGCAATGAAGTGCAGAATCGTGGCAGTCCAGGGGTGTTCACCCAGTTGATCTCGGTAAATGGGCAACGTTTCTTTTTCCCAGATATCGATGGCTTTCTGATGGTCTCCCAGTGTGCAATAAGCATCTAACGACGGGAGAAATAAAATAACATGGGTTTTAATTATCTTTATTAAGATTAATGTTTACCATGTGAGCAAAAAGATTAGTATTGAATAGTTGATTAGATTATGCTTCGTGTTATGTTGTTTCCAACGTTATTTTACTGGCTCGTGCAAGTTCCATTGTAGGTGCTACTCGTGTGGTAGTCTCACTTTCAAGAATTTGTCATTTTCGATACGCTTTTTTTTCGCAGTCGTTGGTAGTTTCTTATGTGGTCAATGTTGTGTTGTGGCTACTACCTTATTAAAAATGTTAGTGTGTCAATAGTTAGTAGTTAGAGTAAAGAAGTAAAGAGTTGTTGAGAGTTGAGTAGTAGTTGTTAAAAGTAGAGATGAAGTTGAAATACAATTGGATTGAATGCAATTGATTGTAATTAAACAGTGCCAGTGTACTTTACAAGTAATTCAGAGTCTTGTACTTCTTTCTGTTAAAAGCGGACAGCAGTACACTAGTGCTAGTCTTTCTCCTGCGGCTCAAACACGGTGACAAGTTACTGAATGCAAAAAGCGAATGCAAAAAGCGAATGCAAAAATTTTGAATGTAATGAAGCTGAGAAGCACATGATACTTACTTCCAAGATCACAATACCCCGCGGCTAAATAAAGAGGATCGTCTAGCTTCTTTTTCAGCGCGATTCCTTCATAAATGAGTTCAAGGCCGTCTTCCTTTTCTTCACCCTTGAAGAATCAAAGTTAATTTAAAAAAACGCTTTGAAATTGAAAATGAAACAAACAAACGAACAACACAGGACAACCAAAAATACGCACCGTACCAGTAACAGAGCTACGAAAATCAATGAGGCGCGAAGAATCGATTAGATTGCAGGATTTGGACTGCTCTTACCTTAAGACAAAGGCATAAGCCAAGTTTACACAGGATATGCGCATACGCCTGACAATTTTGCTGCTCTTTTGAAAGTTTCTCGTAGATCCCTTTGGCCTCCTTGAACTTGTCAAGACTTTGCTGATTAGGTTTTAAGTGCGCAACATCACACAGGTAACGAAAACCCAGTGCATTTAGGCTGTTTGCAAGTCTCCTCTGATCACCTGAGCCCTCGGCGATATCATAGCATCTTCGGTAAAACTTTAAACACTCAGCTGGCGGCAATAAAACTTTACATAAAAAGTCTAAGACCTCAGTGCTAATCGCCACATCAACGCCAAATGCCCTCTCATCCGTGCTGCTATTCTCGTCTGAATACATGTAGTTCCTTAATGCTTCCATGATGTTTGCCCTGTATTTTCTAAAGGAGGAGATGGCACCCATTGCTGAATCCTTCGTAATAAACTCTTTGCTCAATGTCCTAAGCTTTTCAATGAAATGCTCATTAAACTTGTCCTGCGCGGATTTACCTACTTCATCCACACCAACATTCTTCCGGCTGGCTCGGCAGTACTCACGGACCAATGGATGCAAGGCATACATCCCATCTCCCATCCTTTGTATAAGAGAGCAACCCACCATCGTTGTTTTAACTCTCTCTGACTCCAGTTCGTCGTTAAAATGAATTTCGCTGATATCTTTGACTGAAAATGATGCTGGGAATACTGATAGTTCGATAAGATTTTTTAACAGTGAGTTAGGCACCTTCCCCAGAAACCTACCCAAAGCGTTGTAAACATTTTCTGCCCTATTTTGTAGGAAGTGTATAGGATCCTCTTTCAGCCATTGGATCAAGGCTTCCGGTGAAAAGGAGTTTTGGAGTAGGGCCACACAGGGGACAAGAAGGAGGGGTATTCCTCCGCAAAGCGTACCAATTTCCTGGGCTTTCTCCTCGGTAATGGGAACTGATCCCTGTAGCAAAAGAGCGCAGGACTGGGGATCCAAAGGGATGAGAAACTCCTTGTGTACGTTCAATGAGGTGCAGCCTACATCTTCTTGAGATGTGATGATCAGCTGAATGGCTGGAGCTTCCTGCACTACGAAGTTTACGAAACTGTCAAATTCCTCCCTTTCCTTCTCTTGTATATCCTCAGTGTTATCGAGAATGATACAAACGTCACGTCCGACAGCTTTTAGTTTTTCTTTCGTTATGCAGATGAGATCGT
>NC_090873.1:4510326-4512826 GCF_036669935.1 Montipora foliosa | reverse complement strand
AAAGCAGCTAGCCAATCTTTCCAGTCACTCAGAGCTTGACCTTCTACCTTTTCATCCCAACCAATCTTCTTCCTGCATAACTCCGGCAGAATCAACTTCGCTGACAATGTGAAGGGCGCCCAGAACCCAAGGGGGTCATAAACCGAGCTTGCAACTGACAATATACCTCGTCGGGTTGGTGGTCTTTCTTTGGCAATGACTTTAAAACAGAACTCATCGGTCTGAACTTTCCACTGTACTCCTAGAGCATGCTCTCGTCAAGGTCCAAGTTAACAACGAATTTCGCTCGTCGACTCGGAGGGATGCTTGCCAAGACTTCTCTGTCATTGCTCATCCATTTCGTTAAGCGGAATCCACCCCGTGATAACAGCTCAGTCAACATTTTCACAAGTAGCCGTGCATCGTGATGCGTTCTGAAAGACTTTAAACAGTCATCCACGTAGAAATTCCTTTTTACTGTATTCACGATCTCGCTGGGAAAGGTATCCTTGTTGTCTTCTGCTGTTCTCGACAGACAAAAACAGGCACAACTTGGGGACGACGTAGCTCCAAAGACGTGGACCGTCATCTTATGCTGGGGTGCTGTGCAGTTCTCCATTCGGTCACCAGAGGAAACGCAATGCGTCACGGTCACGTGGATCAACTCTGGCCTAATGAAACATGGACTCTATGTCAGCGATTATAGCGAACTTCTCCTGTCGGAATCGCATCAAAACACCCATCAGGTTATTGTTGAGGTCAGGTCCTTGCATCAACTGGTCATTCAGTGAGGTACCCATGTATTTGGTGGCACAATCAAAAACTACACGAACCTTATCCGGTTTCCTGGCGTGGACAACTGGATGATGAGGAAGGTACCAGACGATCTTTCCTTCAATAGACAGCTCGCGTGGAGGAATCTTTACTGCGTGATCCTTAGACAAATATTCGTCCATAGTAGTGTTGTACTTCCTATGAAGTTCTTCATCCTTTAGAAGCCGTCTCTTCAGCAAAATCCTATCCTCAACATAAAGTTCTGTCTCCTCTCAACCTGAACCGCAAATGAATCCTCAAAGGACTTTCTTTCTCTGTGGTCTGGAAGAAGTGCCAACATAGAGAAATGAATGTCCTCAAAGTGTGAAAACGTGGTGTTAATTAAGTCCTTTTTTAAAAAAACCTTCTCAACTCGACCAGAATCACCCATCAACCTCTTAACTTCATTATACAATCTCGTTAACCATGACAGATAACCACTTCTTGAATTTTTCATGTGGCAAACATCTTGTCTAGAAACGCCTTCATGACCAAGCTCTAACAGACCGCTAACGGCGAGATCTTCGCTGTACTTCGAAGCCATCCGTACTTTCACTTTACTTGTTACATTCGCGTACGATATGAGGGACAGAATTCACTCGACATAAAAAAAACAATAACTTTGCTTTAATCGCAACACACGCCTCTGCCGACAAGAAACGGAGGGCAATGCGAGGTTCGCTACGAAAAGAAAGAAATACAGTAATATAAGTTAGGAGTGTAACTACGTAAAACGTAAACTAAAAAAAATTATTTAACAAATGACAAGGCTTACCGAATGTGCGCAACAAGACAGGAAAAAAGAGTACTCGGTTAAACAGTCACACGGTTAACTTGAACAGGACGAAAAACGATTTAACAAAATTTTCGGTCCTAATATAGTTCTACTAATTGGTCCCTTGGAGAATAACAAGAAAACTCCTAAGACACAAAACTGATTCTGCTCACTAACGAGGTAGTATTACTTGAGTTAAAAAGAATATGACAAAAAAAGAATAATAATAATAATAATAATAATAATAATAATAATAATAATAATGATAATAATAATAATAATTTTCCCGTTCAAGGCCCCTGGGTTACGTTTGTCGCCCCAGGTTTGGCTTGCTTTTTGTATGGCATCCATAAGTATATACTATCAATAATAATAATAACAATAATAATAATAATAATAATAATGATAACAATAATAATAATAATAATAATAATAATTCGCATACAAAAAGGAATTATAAACTGTCCGCAACACCAGGAATCTAGTGACCTTTATTATTGTAAAGCTTATCATTGTGAAAAAAAAAAGACAACAACAAGAAAACAAACAAAAAGGTATAAGTGTACGTATAAATACACGTAGTTTTTCTTCTCCTTTATACACTCATGAAAGGTCAGTAAGTTATCAATTATAGTTACCTCTTTCAAACTGGCGTGACCTGTTGTATGAGATTGCCGGTTCTTGCACACAGGTCTCTTCAGAAAAAGAAACATCAAAATTTATTATTATTAAAGTTCACCAATAATGTTGTCAGCAACACTACTAATCATTTGAAACATATTCGGTTTCTCCAAATAATAAGAGGCCTTATATTTGGGCAGACAACAGGCTGCTAGTGATATTTTGGGGTTAGACCAAATACAATTTTCATCATCTGAGTCTTTGGGAGATCCTAGCATGAAACCAACATCAAAAGATGTAACATGTAAACGT
>NC_090873.1:4485326-4502826 GCF_036669935.1 Montipora foliosa | reverse complement strand
CATATGGAATCATTTTTTACTTTTCATAAATTTTCAATTGTATAGTTATTGTTATTTTTTACTATTATCATAATTATATAACGATGAAATGTTATATGACATGGATCACATATGAACTGCGGATATGAAATCAAGTGAAGCTATGATCTTTGCAGTTATGAACGCAATTTTTGCAATTGCGTAGAGAAGCCTGAAAAATTCAGGACTTCAACGGGGTTTGAACACATGACCTCGCAATACCGGATGGTGCGACGCTCTAACCAACTGAGCTATGAAGCCACTGATGTTGGTAGCTGGTCATTTGTGAGTTCTAATAATCCTGTGAGGAATGAATCAACGATGAAATGCAGATATGAAATCAAGTGAAGCTATGTTCCATGCAGTTATGAACGCAATTTTTGCAATTGTGTAGAGAAGCCTGAAAAATTCAGGACTTCAACGTGGTTTGAACACATGACCTTGTTAAGAGAAACTCATTAAGGGTGGGCAACATTGCTTGAGTATTTAGGTGCATAATTTTGAGATGGTTGTTACTTGCATTCAAGATCTCCTGGATTTTGTCATCTCTAAATTCTTGAAAAGCAGTTTCTGATTCAGTGGACGATTCCAATTCTGGGCATGCATGGAAAGGCAGCACTGATATTAAACATTGACACGCCGGGCTGGCGAGGGATTAAAATCGGCACGCTCGTTAGCCCGCAGTAACTACTTTTGCTCAGCGGGTTTTCGCAAAAGTGTTGTTTACTTATCCAATATGGCGGAACTCATCGTGAATATACACGATACTGTTACTTCTTATATTGCTAATGCACCAGATAAGAATTTAGCGACAAAAATTGGCGATGAACTTTTAAAGCTTTCAAGAGCCGTAGTTAAACACCACACGTTTCCAGAACAACAACGTTACAAGTTTTATCTGGCACAGCCCTCAAGAATGCTCGCAAGAGAGGTTTACAGGTGGAATAAAAGCATCTGTAGAATGCTGAAACGTTCTCCGTCACTTCGCAACCCCTGGGGAATAACACTTAAAAGAAGCCTACCACTTGAGCTGTTTGATACCTTAAAGACAACTGTTATTGCCTATGGCTGGGGACAGGTGACCAGAAGTACTAATCACGTGGAGGAATTAATAATAACAGAAGAAGATCATTTCAACAGTTTTATAATGTCTTGGAGCAACAAGTTTCGACGTCAGCTGGAGAAGACAGAAGTGCTAATAAAAGTGGAGCAAGACGGTGGATATAGTCGAGTGTTGATCGATGCAGCCAGGCCAGTAAAGATAAAGTACTCTAAGAACCTAGAAATGCTTACTTTGTCTCTCAGTTATGGCCACTGGAACAGAGTAGGTGTTCCTCAACATTCCTTTTACCGTGGTTGAATATTGTGAATTATTGCTATATAGGGATTTAGTCTGTGGCATCAGTATAATGTTTGATTTTAATATACTGCCTGGAGTTATTTAGGGCCTCTTTTTAAGGTCTGTAAGGACAAAAAAAAAGTCCTTTATTTTCATCCTGCTAATTCTTAACTTTTGTGATTATGTTTCTAAGAGGGTAAATAGTCAGTCAGGTATACTTTGCACAATATTTTTTTACTATCAGCCTATCTACTAAATTGAATGGGGTTAAGAAATGTTTATTGCCCACAAAAATGTTCTCAGTCCTGATTTTCTTCATTTACCAGCCCTCCCTGCCAATAAATGATGTGAACTACATTGCTTTTCTAAGTAAATTAATCATAAACAGACTTATAACTTATAACTGGCAGTGAACCTCTAGCTCTTGGCAAATTGCTTCATCAGTTTCAACTCTACTGAAACCAAGAAAGCAATGAAATACAATTGTATGTTAAGCTCCAACACTAATAATTTACAAGTTGTGTTCAACATGGAATGAGTGAAATTGACAATTCTGTCTCATAATGTTGCTCCCAGCCCTCCCTGCCAATAAGTGATGAGAGCTACATTGCTTTCCTAAGTAAATAATCATAAACATACTTTTTCTTTACAACAAAGTTTATTGATAAGAAACAATCCATGAACATTCTGAAAGAATATTGATCAAAAGTTTCATAATTGACATGTTATAATGTTTACATCAGTTGTCAAACCAAGAAAGCAATGAAATATGTTAAGCTCAAACACTAATAATTTATAAGTTGTGTTCAACAATGAGTGAAATTGACAATTCTGTCTCATAATGTTGCTCCCAGCCCTCCCTGCCAATAAATGATGAGAGCTACATTGCTTTCCTGAGTAAATTAATCATAGACAGACTTTTTCTTTACAACAAAGTTTATTGATAAGAAACAATCCATGAACATTCTGAAAGAATATTGATCAAAAGTTTCATAATTGACATGTTATAATGTTTACATCGGTTGTCAAACCAAGAAAGCAATGAAATATGTTATTATTAATTAAGCTCCAACACTAATAATTTATAAGTTGTGTTCAACAATGAGTGAAATTGACAATTCTGTCTCATAATGTTGCTCCCAAAAATACAAATGTAAGAATAAAAAGTCCAGTGAGGTTTTGCAAGAAGTTTCGCAATAAGCATGCTGCAAATCTGCTTGGAAAGCAGAACGTGAGGCTGAAATCGCTAGAAAAATACACTGAGCATGTTGCAGATTTCTTTATCAAGTTCTGCATTGTGTGCAGATCTATAAACAGCCTTATAAAGGCTTGATGAACAATAAACACATTTTGCTTGGTTTTCACCCATTTTAAAACCACAGTAACAAAACCCAGGGAGGTGAGCCTCTTTAGGTGTGTACTTGTCCTTGCACTTGACATAACGAAAGTGGAATGGGTCTGTTTTTCTAAGCCAGATAGAGCTAATGTACTCATGGCGCATAACTAACCTCCAGCGAGTTGTGAGGGTAGCGTGCCGTGCAAATGATGACAGGGTTACATGTTTAGCCTCGCGGCCTTGCATTGTGTTAATGCCTAATCCCAATCCAAATTCTTTAAATAATGCTTTGTTGTGAAATGGAATTGCATATCCCACAGTCCAAACTGTAGGATTAACTGATTTCAGTAAAAGGGAACAGGTGTTAAAGAATAACTGGCAGTGAACCTCTAGCTCTTGGCAAATTGCTTCATCAGTTTCAACTCTACTGAATTTTGACACTGCGTCACGCAATTGAAGGGCAGCAAATGCAATTGAAACAAGTCGAAGTAATTCAGGCCCAGTGTCATTTTCTCTGCTTAGGGAATCAATAAAGAACATAAATTTGTGGCAAAAGCATTTGGTTTCTTTCCCAGTGAAACGATATTCAAATTTCTTTTTTCTGCCTTCCTTGAGCCACTTGTTTAGCTTCTTATATAGTCTAGATGCACCAACTTCATTCTTAACTGAAAGCATGAATTTTTTAAGTGGAGTTTCATTAGGCAGGGTTGATACATCACAACCTGCCACAGGAATGTCACTTCGTGAAATTGCTTCCTCCAAAAGTAAACAATGGATATACTGCCAAGCATTGTTTGAATTATGCAATGGTTCTGTTTTCGTGAAGTCCGTGGCCTCACGAACCTATCTTGAAGCTGCTCTGAGTTTCCTGGCTGGATCAGTGAAGGTGCCTTTCTTCTTAGCTTCATTCGTCTCTTCCTTTTCGTCTCAGAAAGAGCTTGTCTTGAGGGGACCCTCACTAATTCAAGTTCTGATACCTTGGATTGGCATCTTTTGATCTGAAAATTAAAATCATGCAATTAACTTGTTTTTTGATGAATATTTAATACATTATCTGGCAAAAAAAAATTGAAAATAAGTAATCCTTACAAGAGTATGGTAAAATAATTTTTCTGGTCAGCAACTGAGGAAACTCTTACCTCCACCAATTTTGTAACCCATTGCAGATCATGTGTATTAAAAGGCACCCATGATCCAGTGTCGATCGATACCCTCGATCAATACCCTTGATCAACATCCCAATGGATACTTGGTTGACATTCTATTTGACACTTGATCAACACACAGTCAATATTTGATCAATAGGTGGTGGATAGTCGGGCGAGTGTCAACCGTCTACGGTGCATTGATCAAAAATTGCCTGTATAGTGGACTCCCCACTGACTGTCAACCAAGATGTCAGTCGAGTGTCAACTGAAGCGTCATTGTCGTGTCAGTCGAGTACCGATCAAGAGTATTGATTGAGGGTATCGATGGACACTTGACTGCGGAAGCCTTTAGTACACATGGTCCCACAATGATTATTTGTCAGATTCAAATACTTTGCAGATCTAGTCACATTTTCATAAGGCTGCCTACATCTGACAACACAGGCCAAACTAAATGATTATCAATATAACTAGCCCTGTTGTAGGGCCAACAACTAAATTCAAGGCAATCAAAATTAGTGGCACTCAAACAATAATCAACCAGTCTAACAAATTAAGTTAGTGATATTTTAATATTTACTAAGCTTATCAAGGCAAAACTTACTCTGTTGCTCACACGATCGACTTTACTATTTTCTTCTTGAAGGCTTTGGCAGTTGTCAAGGTAAACTTCTCGTAGTTCCTTTCTTCTAGTCGCTAATTTGCCAATCGGGAAGCAGTACTTCGCACTAGTTTTTGTGCTTCTGTTGTTTTGCCTTCCCTTTTCACCCATTGCTGTTTATGGTTGTTTGATTCGCTGATCAAAAGTAGTTACTGCGGTCTAACGAGCGTGCCGATTTCAATCCCACGTACAGCCTAGCATGCGGTTCCATTTTTTCGAGGCAGGACACCTACAAAGCAAGAAAGAATTTTAGAATTCAATACACAAATAATTTTATGAGGTATCTATCGTTTTGAATTCCTCGGAAAAAATGAAGGAAATTAATGAACGGCTCAAGTTTATCAAATACGAAGAAATGGACTTACCTCCGCTCGGTACCACACAGTCAACGAAAAATGCAGAAGTATACTCCACGGTTTGACTGAATGACAATCGAAAAATGGCCGACCTGTCAACATCAAAATTACCATGTGCTTTCCTCCGTCCCACAGATCATAGCGGTCCATGTCATAAGATATTCAGCTTTTAAGTATGCAAATCGATGCAAATCTATGCAGACTAAAGAGCGGCCATTTTGAAATTTGAAACCTGAAACACCGCTGACAGAAAACTTGCCAATTTTAGGCGCGCCCCAGCCCGGCGTGTGAAGGCAGGTCCACTCAAGATTTCGCATTAAAACTCGATATTCCCAAACATTGTACATGAGTAAGCGTGTGTTGGGAAACCATGCCTTGAAATCTACAATACTTTTACGTTTTCCAATGAGGAAGATAAAATGAAGCTAACGCCGGGGATGGAAAGATTTGAAGCATACTGCAAGCCAAGAAAGAATATTACGCTAGTAAGACACAACTTCTTAACTCATAAATAACATGACAACGTATGGTTTGATCAATTTGTGACAGATCTCAAGCAACGAAGTGCTCAATGTGAATTTGGCAAACTCAAGCATTCTTTGATCAAGGGCATGATCATAATTGGAGTAGAACACAGTGATCCGGGTCTATAAAGAGATATTTTTGTCAATTACGGTAGTTGTGACTACACTTTTATAGGCGCTAGAGGAGATTTGGTACAATTATTTTATTAACATTAATAATAATTATTGCTATTATCATTTATCACCACACGGACTGCAGGTAGTTTTTATGCCTTACCTTCAACAGATCGCTTGATGTTCATTCCATCTACAGATACTGAAGGGTGATCCAAAGAAGTTGTTGGTTGTCCTTTTCCTGAATCTGACAAAGTGTCTAGATAATAAAAGAAAAAAGACGATCACTAGAGGATACAAAGAAAATGCTATTCAGAACACTACATAGCAATGAACTGAAATCCATCCCCAACCCTTAAATGATTAGAGGAACTGCATGACCAGAAATTTGTATCCTATTAAAAAATGGTAGACATATGGAATCATTTTTTACTTTTCATAAATTTTCAATTGTACATGTATAGTTATTGTTATTTTTTACTATTATCATAATTATATAACGATGAAATGTTATATGAAATGGATCACATATGAACTGCGGATATGAAATCAAGTGAAGCTATGATCTTTGCAGTTATGAACGCAATTTTTGCAATTGCGTAGAGAAGCCTGAAAAATTCAGGACTTCAACGGGGTTTGAACACATGACCTCGCAATACCGGACGGTGCGACGCTCTAACCAACTTAGCTATGAAGCCACTGATGTTGGTAGCTGGTCATTTGTGAGTTCTAATAATCCTGTGAGGAATGAATCAACGATGAAATGCAGATATAAAATCAAGTGAAGCTATGTTCCATGCAGTTATGAACGCAATTTTTGCAATTGTGTAGAGAAGCCTGAAAAATTCAGGACTTCAACGTGGTTTGAACCAGTGACATTGCAATATATGATCCATTTCATATAACATTTCATTGTTGATTCATTCCTCACAGGATTATTAGAACTCACAAATGACCAGTTCCCAATGTCAGAGGCTTGATACACTGTACGTGTAGCTCAGTTGGTTAGAGCGTCATTGTTAAGAGAAACTCATTAAAAGTGGGCAACATTGCTTGAGTATTTAGGTGCATAAATTTGAGATGGTTGATACTTGCATTCAAGATCTCCTGGATTTTGTCATCTCTAAATTCTTGAAAAGCAGTTTCTGATTCAGTGGACAATTCCAATTCTGGCCATGCATGGAAAGGCAGCACTGATATTAAACATTGAAGGCAGGTCCACTCAAGATTTCGCATTAAATCTCGATATTCCCAAACATTCTACACGAGTAAGCGTGTGTTGGGAAACCATGCCTTGAAATCTACAATACTTTTACGTTTTCCAATGAGGAAGATAAAATGAAACTAACGCCGGGGATGGAAAGATTTGAAGCATACTGCAAGCCAAGAAAGAATATTACGCTAGTAAGACACAACTTCTTAACTCATAAATAACATGACGGAGTATGGTTTGATCAATTTGTGACAGATATCAAGCAACGAAGTGCTCAATGTGAATTTGGCAAACTCAAGCATTCTTTGATCAAGGGCATGATCATAATTGGAGTAGAACACAGTGATCCGGGTCTATAAAGAGATATTTTTGTCAATTACGGTAGCGTAATGACAATCTGCGAGCCAGCGAGCCATGCGAGTCATGCGAATTTCGCATTTAAGTCTAAGCACCCATTTCAAATAGCACTGATAAACAGTTATCAAGTCTAAGCACCCATTTTAAAACGGTTAGCTTTCAATAATTGTGTGACTCGCAGTCATGGCTCGCATGGCTCGCAGCCATGACTCGCATGGCTCGCTTCTTGGTTCGCATGGCTCGCAGCCATGGCTCGCACGTTTGGCTCGCACATTGGCAAAACTGATTACGGTAGTTGTGACTCAACTTTTATAGGCGCTAGAGGAGATTTGGTACAATTATTTTATTAACATTAATAATAATTATTGCTATTATCATTTATCACCACACGGACTGCAGGTAGTTTTATGCCTTACCTTCAACAGATCGCTTGATGTTCATTCCATCTACAGATACTGAAGGGTGATCCAAAGAAGTTGTTGGTTGTCCTTTTCCTGAATCTGACAAAGTGTCTAGATAATAAAAGAAAAAAGACGATCATTAGAGGATACAAAGAAAATGCTATTCAGAACACTACATAGCAATGAACTGAAATCCATCCCCAACCCTTAAATGATTAGAGGAACTGCATGACCAGAAATTTGTATCCTATTAAAAAATGGTAGACATATGGAATCATTTTTTACTTTTCATAAATTTTCAATTGTACATGTATAGTTATTGTTATTTTTTACTATTATCATAATTATATAACGATGAAATGTTATATGAAATGGATCACATATGAACTGCGGATATGAAATCAAGTGAAGCTATGATCTTTGCAGTTATGAACGCAATTTTTGCAATTGCGTAGAGAAGCCTGAAAAATTCAGGACTTCAACGGGGTTTGAACACATGACCTCGCAATACCGGACGGTGCGACGCTCTAACCAACTTAGCTATGAAGCCACTGATGTTGGTAGCTGGTCATTTGTGAGTTCTAATAATCCTGTGAGGAATGAATCAACGATGAAATGCAGATATAAAATCAAGTGAAGCTATGTTCCATGCAGTTATGAACGCAATTTTTGCAATTGTGTAGAGAAGCCTGAAAAATTCAGGACTTCAACGTGGTTTGAACCAGTGACATTGCAATATATGATCCATTTCATATAACATTTCATTGTTGATTCATTCCTCACAGGATTATTAGAACTCACAAATGACCAGTTCCCAATGTCAGAGGCTTGATACACTGTACGTGTAGCTCAGTTGGTTAGAGCGTCATTGTTAAGAGAAACTCATTAAAAGTGGGCAACATTGCTTGAGTATTTAGGTGCATAAATTTGAGATGGTTGATACTTGCATTCAAGATCTCCTGGATTTTGTCATCTCTAAATTCTTGAAAAGCAGTTTCTGATTCAGTGGACAATTCCAATTCTGGCCATGCATGGAAAGGCAGCACTGATATTAAACATTGAAGGCAGGTCCACTCAAGATTTCGCATTAAATCTCGATATTTCCAAACATTCTACACGAGTAAGCGTGTGTTGGGAAACCATGCCTTGAAATCTACAATACTTTTACGTTTTCCAATGAGGAAGATAAAATGAAACTAACGCCGGGGATGGAAAGATTTGAAGCATACTGCAAGCCAAGAAAGAATATTACGCTAGTAAGACACAACTTCTTAACTCATAAATAACATGACGGAGTATGGTTTGATCAATTTGTGACAGATATCAAGCAACGAAGTGCTCAATGTGAATTTGGCAAACTCAAGCATTCTTTGATCAAGGGCATGATCATAATTGGAGTAGAACACAGTGATCCGGGTCTATAAAGAGATATTTTTGTCAATTACGGTAGCGTAATGACAATCTGCGAGCCAGCGAGCCATGCGAGTCATGCGAATTTCGCATTTAAGTCTAAGCACCCATTTCAAATAGCACTGATAAACAGTTATCAAGTCTAAGCACCCATTTTAAAACGGTTAGCTTTCAATAATTGTGTGACTCGCAGTCATGGCTCGCATGGCTCGCAGCCATGACTCGCATGGCTCGCTTCTTGGTTCGCATGGCTCGCAGCCATGGCTCGCACGTTTGGCTCGCACATTGGCAAAACTGATTACGGTAGTTGTGACTCAACTTTTATAGGCGCTAGAGGAGATTTGGTACAATTATTTTATTAACATTAATAATAATTATTGCTATTATCATTTATCACCACACGGACTGCAGGTAGTTTTTATGCCTTACCTTCAACAGATCGCTTGATGTTCATTCCATCTACAGATACTGAAGGGTGATCCAAAGAAGTTGTTGGTTGTCCTTTTCCTGAATCTGACAAAGTGTCTAGATAATAAAAGAAAAAAGACGATCATTAGAGGATACAAAGAAAATGCTATTCAGAACACTACATAGCAATGAACTGAAATCCATCCCCAACCCTTAAATGATTAGAGGAACTGCATGACCAGAAATTTGTATCCTATTAAAAAATGGTAGACATATGGAATCATTTTTTACTTTTCATAAATTTTCAATTGTACATGTATAGTTATTGTTATTTTTTACTATTATCATAATTATATAACGATGAAATGTTATATGAAATGGATCACATATGAACTGCGGATATGAAATCAAGTGAAGCTATGATCTTTGCAGTTATGAACGCAATTTTTGCAATTGCGTAGAGAAGCCTGAAAAATTCAGGACTTCAACGGGGTTTGAACACATGACCTCACAATACCGGACGGTGCGACGCTCTAACCAACTTAGCTATGAAGCCACTGATGTTGGTAGCTGGTCATTTGTGAGTTCTAATAATCCTGTGAGGAATGAATCAACGATGAAATGCAGATATAAAATCAAGTGAAGCTATGTTCCATGCAGTTATGAACACAATTTTTGCAATTGTGTAGAGAAGCCTGAAAAATTCAGGACTTCAACGTGGTTTGAACCAGTGACTTTGCAATATATGATCCATTTCATATAACATTTCATTGTTGATTCATTCCTCACAGGATTATTAGAACTCACAAATGACCAGTTTCCAATGTCAGAGGCTTGATACACTGTACGTGTAGCTCAGTTGGTTAGAGCGTCATTGTTAAGAGAAACTCATTAAAAGTGGGCAACATTGCTTGAGTATTTAGGTGCATAAATTTGAGATGGTTGTTACTTGCATTCAAGATCTCCTGGATTTTGTCATCTCTAAATTCTTGAAAAGCAGTTTCTGATTCAGTGGACGATTCCAATTCTGGCCATGCATGGAAAGGCAGCACTGATATTAAACATTGAAGGCAGGTCCACTCAAGATTTCGCATTAAATCTCGATATTCCCAAACATTCTACACGAGTAAGCGTGTGTTGGGAAACCATGCCTTGAAATCTACAATACTTTTACGTTTTCCAATGAGGAAGATAAAATGAAGCTAACGCCGGGGATGGAAAGATTTGAAGCATACTGCAAGCCAAGAAAGAATATTACGCTAGTAAGACACAACTTCTTAACTCATAAATAACATGACGGAGTATGGTTTGATCAATTTGTGACAGATATCAAGCAACGAAGTGCTCAATGTGAATTTGGCAAACTCAAGCATTCTTTGATCAAGGGCATGATCATAATTGGAGTAGAACACAGTGATCCGGGTCTATAAAGAGATATTTTTGTCAATTACGGTAGGGTAATGACAATCTGCGAGCCAGCGAGCCATGCGAGTCATGCGAATTTCGCATTTAAGTCTAAGCACCCATTTCAAATAGCACTGATAAACAGTTATCAAGTCTAAGCACCCATTTTAAAACGGTTAGCTTTCAATAATTGTGTGACTCGCAGTCATGGCTCGCATGGCTCGCAGCCATGACTCGCATGGCTCGCTTCTTGGTTCGCATGGCTCGCAGCCATGGCTCGCACGTTTGGCTCGCACATTGGCAAAACTGATTACGGTAGTTGTGACTCAACTTTTATAGGCGCTAGAGGAGATTTGGTACAATTATTTTATTAACATTAATAATAATTATTGCTATTATCATTTATCACCACACGGACTGCAGGTAGTTTTTATGCCTTACCTTCAACAGATCGCTTGATGTTCATTCCATCTACAGATACTGAAGGGTGATCCAAAGAAGTTGTTGGTTGTCCTTTTCCTGAATCTGACAAAGTGTCTAGATAATAAAAGAAAAAAGATGATCATTAGAGGATACAAAGAAAATGCTATTCAGAACACTACATAGCAATGAACTGAAATCCATCCCCAACCCTTAAATGATTAGAGGAACTGCATGACCAGAAATTTGTATCCTATTAAAAAATGGTAGACATATGGAATCATTTTTTACTTTTCATAAATCTTCAATTGTACATGACTGTATAGTTATTGTTATTTTTTACTATTATCATAATTATATAACGATGAAATGTTATATGAAATGGATCACATATGAACTGCGGATATGAAATCAAGTGAAGCTATGATCTTTGCAGTTATGAACGCAATTTTTGCAATTGCGTAGAGAAGCCTGAAAAATTCAGGACTTCAACGGGGTTTGAACACATGACCTCGCAATACCGGACGGTGCAACGCTCTAACCAACTTAGCTATGAAGCCACTGATGTTGGTAGCTGGTCATTTGTGAGTTCTAATAATCCTGTGAGGAATGAATCAACGATGAAATGCAGATATGAAATCAAGTGAAGCTATGTTCCATGCAGTTATGAACGCAATTTTTGCAATTGTGTAGAGAAGCCTGAAAAATTCAGGACTTCAACTTGGTTTGAACACATGACCTTGTTAAGAGAAACTCATTAAAGATGGGCAACATTGCTTGAGTATTTAGGTGCATAATTTTGAGATGGTTGTTACTTGCATTCAAGATCTCCTGGATTTTGTTATCTTGAAATTCTTGAAAAGCAGTTTCTGATTCAGTGGACTAGTCCAGTTCTGGGCATGCATGGAAAGGCAGCACTGATATTAAACATTGATGGCAGGTCCACTGAAGATTTGTGTTGGCATGAACTTGTTTCGCATTAAATCCCGATATTCCCAAGGAGTAAGCATGTGTTGGGAACCATGCCTTGAAATCTACAATACTTTTACGTTTTCCAATGAGGAAGATAAAATGATCAGAAGCTAAAGCCGGGGATTGAAAGATTTGAAGCATACTGCAAGGCAAGAAAGAATATTACGCTAGTAAGACACAACTTCTTAACTCATAAATAACATGATGGCGTATCGTTTGATCAATTTGTGACAGATCTCAAGCGACGAAGTGCTCAATGTGAATTTGGCAAACTCAAGCATTCTTTGATCAAGGGCATGATCATAATCGGAGTAGAAGACAACCAACTAAGGGAGAAACTTTTACGTACCGACGATTTCATGCTAGATACATGTATGGCAATTACAATTGGCCAAGCATCTGAGACAACAAAGAAACATGCACTGACGACCGGAAGCAAGAAATGAGACCACTGTTGATGCGCTAAACGCTCCTCGCAAAAAAGGAAATCAGCTTAATTCTACATGTAGTTCATCACCAACTACAAATCAATGCAAGTACTGCGGGAGTTTACATCAAAGAGGAAAATGCCCTGCTTACGGGAAAACATGCTCAAAATACCATAAACTAAACCATTTCGCTGCTGTATGCCTATCAACACCATGCAAGGTACATTACTCAGCTAAAGGCCAATCCAATGATGCTTGTGGCACAGCAGAAAATGTGGATCACATATTCATAGGAATTCTGTCATCTGATTAAAACTATGATGTCAACACACTCAACAACGCGAAGAACGACAATTGCAATTGAATAATCTCCCTAAGATCAAATGATAGTGTACATGTAACACAATTCAAGATGGATACCGGTGCACAAGCAAATGTTCTCACAGTATCAACACTGAAGAGATTATCTACTAAGCCCCCCATTGATAGGACCCACACAAGACTTACAGCGTACAATGGAATGGACATACATGTACATGTACCAGTTATGGGAAAGTGCACCCTTGAAATGACTCACAACAATACAATCCATTTGGTTCCCTTCATCATTGCTGACACTACGTCTCTGCCACTGTTGGGACTTCAGAAATGCGTTGATCTTTATCTAACAAAGCATGTTTGGGCAGTGGACGCCAATGAGCCAGACTTCATTCAAGATTACAAAGACATGTTTGGAGAGGTGGGATGCTTGAAAGGGGATTCTCACATTAACATTGATCCTAGCGCCATACCAGCGATTCACCCACCACATAAGATACCGATCTCACTAATGGAGAAACTCAAAGCTGAACTGGAACGCATGTGCAAGCTGGATGTCATCGAAAAAATTGATGAGCCGACAGATTGGGTTAGCTAGATGGTGATTGTTGAGAAAGGCAATGGCAACTGCACATTTGTCTAGATCCAAGGGACTTGAATTCAGCCATCAAACGCCATCACTATCCAAAGCCAAGCGTTGATGAGGTTCATTGCAAACTAAACTGAACGCAGGGTTGTCGGAACACAACAAGATTTATTCCAAAATGAACGTAGCTGTAACCACGAGGTAAAACTCTAAACATCACGTAACTTGATAAAATTACACAGCCTCCGCCAACTTGAATAAATACTGCTTCTGTCACATGTACACTTGACTAAACACGGCTAATGGCAACTCTGTCCACTTATATACTTTCACAATGAGATTCTAGAACTTTCTAAAACAGTTAACAATCTAATTATAGAAAGATTACATAACACACCGATTTAGAAATGCTTACGCACGAGCCTAAAAATAAACAAACTACGAACTCTCGGGAAGCTTCTAGAAAGTAATGCTAGTCACGCAATGCTACTTTTTGTAACATAACCCCCTTTCAGAAGAAATTTTCTCAATTTATCCTAAACAAACATGGTCCATCTGAAGAACAAAAGAAACTCCGCACAAATTAAGATGAAATCTCTTGATACTCCATACAATCGCTAGGTATTCTTTCTCAATTGTGTAGTAGTTTCTTTCTGCACCTGTCAATTTCTTGCTTGCGTAGCAAACAGGAAACAACTTCTCATCATGTTTCTGCATTAATACTGCACCGATTCCACTGTTGGAGGCGTCCGTCCTTAAGAAATGTGACCATCCAGATGAAAAGGATGCGTAAACTAATTCTTCCCAAACGCATTTCAAAACACTGAGTGTTTCAAACAAATTTAAACGCATTTCAAACACTTTCAAACATGTTTCAAATGCGTTTCAAAAAACAGCGTTTCATTGCGTTTCACACACGTGTCACATTTCATTGCGTTTGAAACAGAATAATTAGCATGTGCATAATTACTGGGTTGCCAAACCCAGTCGGAATCTCGGTTTCATTTCGTGGGTTTTTACTGGGTTGCCCTATGGGAAACCCAGTCGGAAAATAGGTAGATTTCCGTTTTAGTATTTTTTTCCGTGTCGGTAAAAGTCTTGCCTGTTACTCCCCTGGTGAGTGGTGTCTTTGTGCATAGAGCCTTTTGCGCATATTTTCTTAGGATCGAGAGGGTAGTGGAACTGCGTAGATTTCTCTGGTGGACACAGTAGAATCATTAACTTAGCCTGCAATGGCGTCGAAAGTCATGCAACGCGAATGGCGTTTTAGTGGATCCTTAAACAAAATATACCCTTATGGAGCTCAATAATAGAAAATCAGTTGGATAAACTAGGCATGAATCTCAAAAGCGACGAGTACTGGACTTCGACAACAATCTATCGCCCGTCGAGACGAAATCAAAGTGAGCAGTATTCACCTGAAGTACATGGTAATTTGACACAATTGAGTTTCTTGTCTTCACGCACGCAATGAAATAGGAAGAGGTTTTCGCCTCTAAGAGCAAATATGTTGTTTGTTTCAATAAAATTTTCGCTGGAAAGGGATTCTGTGGTATTTTCTGCCTTTGTGAATTATAATATCATGTTGTGTATTGAATTTTCGAGCTTAAGGTTGAAATGTGATATGGGAGAAGTTTTTTAGTATTGCTCTGTACGCAGGAAGGGTTCACAGACCTGTTGGAAGCGTGCTTGAGTTTCAACAAAATGAGCCCCAAAATCAGTGAAAACTTGTGACGCAGATGAATAATAAAGTAGCTGCTATTTCCAAAATGATGGAATTACCTGGTGATAAATAACGTCGTACGCGTCTTGGAGAGTAAATTTTGACTTTGCATAAATAAGAGTTGGGCGATTGTGATCTTTGTTTTGACTTCGCTCATTTCATTGTCAAACTTTATAACACTTGACAGAAAAAGAAACTTACAAAAACCCGGTATCTTGCCATCATTTGACACAGATGCTTCACTGTTTGGCGAGTAAACATGCCGCGGTAACTTAATCACGGCGCCCGCTGAATTCCGGCCATGTCACTTTCGATTTTGCAATTTACTTGAACGTAGCAAAAATCTCCCAAAATGTTTGTCGCTGATCGTAACTTTTTATATTCTATATTCACGGTTCAAAATTAATGTTGTTTCCATGTCGTAAATATTTTATTCTCGATCAACCGTCCGGGAAACTTCCTTCTGCTCTTTCTTATCAATAGTTATTTGCTTTTTCATCAATATTTGTTTTGCATAAAGCAAGCTAACAGGATCTGTACCTTGCTGAGTTCGCATTTGTTAGCGTTAATACTTTAGTAGTATTTTCGGTCAGATGTTTTTGTTTTTTATGAGGGGTTTATTGTTTTGGTCTCCCATCCTAACACTAACCCCGCGAAACACGGCTTGACTTCAGGTTCACAGAAAATGTTGTCAGCAACACCACTATTTCTATTTCTCTTCTATTTTCTGTTCTTTCTATTTTTCAAATAACAAGAGCCACAGCATGGCCAGAGATGAGGGTGACAGTGTCAGTGAGGCTGCAACACAAACAGGAAGAGCCATTGTGGCTCCAGGATTATTATCAGAACAGTCGCTGTTTTACCCAACAAGGCCATTTAACCATGTTAGGACATTTACATATTAACCTTTGATAACTGCAACCCTAACGTGTCTCCTTATTTATTTGGGAGGAGGTTGTGTAGTGTGGGGTCTGAGCACAAGTTTGTGTTCTCATAATTTTAAATTTGTTTTTCTAGTTCTGCATGTTTTTCTTCTGTTACATATCTGTAGGTTTGGAAACATGAAATACTGTATTCATTAATTAAATTCTGGATGGCATTGCTATGTTGCAAGTGCTATACTCAACAAATTTTAAAAGACAGAGACAGACTTTTGCATCGGTTTGAAATGACTTTAAACTGCCAAACATTACAACAAGACAGTATAAATGAAAGACATAGAGTAGATACAGTGTAGAGCATTGTACAATGTGTCTTACAAATTAGGGATAAGGTTGACAAGATTCAAAAGCATTCGAAATGTGACCACATGGGACTTTCTCTTAGAAGCCACCATTAACTGGAACACACACCATTGCAGAAGCGTGAGTGTTGGATTAGTAACAATAATTCAAAAAGATCAAGTTGCAATAACTTGTGTGATTAGTGTACAAAGAAATCTCTTAGTCAGTTACTTATAATTATCCAATTAGTATAGGTGCTATTATCATCATTTCCATTACTTTTTATTACCTTCAGAACTGCAGTTAATTATCGTCCATTACCTTGTTCAACAGGTTTGTTAGTCTGAGTTCCAACACTTCCTCTTTTTTCTTTACAAGATAGCAAATTATCTGATCAGAAAAGAAAGATGACAATCATTGGAGGATGCATACATGTACCTACAGAAATGCTATTTGCAACACTGGTAATGAATGGAAATGTATCCCCTTTCCTTAAATTATTACTGTACATGTACAGTAACTTGCACTACATGGATAAAAATCTGATCTTAGTATCAGCTACAATCTTGGACAAAACTCTTGGGAAAAATTCTAGCTTAAGCATCATTTGGCACGCACTCACAAAATATCTTGGTCCTTCCCCCCTTCCCCCCATACCAATGTTGGTAATGTCATGCAAAATACTGTGCAAGCCTTTGGTCGCTTTTTAAAACAACATTGGAATGGGGGGAGGGGGGACAGTAGGAAGAATTTACTCTTTATCGCACAGACAAATTAGAGTGTCACATTTTCCCAACGAGTTTTGTCCAAGATTGTAAATATACCAAAATGAGAAAAATTTACAGCAGACTCATTGGCCCAAATAACCCTGTGTACCAAAATTTACGGCATTACATGTTGCTTAATTTAAGCTATTGTCGTTTCCAATCATGGGATCACATATGTAATGAAAGCCAATTTTTTGGGACTTAACAATGGCGAACAGTGCTTAATCAACAAGTAGAAAGTGACCAGCATGGTTTTTATTGACATTATAGAGCCAGAAAAAACGACATATATTGCCTTCTTAGCACCGTCGCAATAAGGAAATTTTTAACGTGAAAGATCATTGAAAAGTGCAACGTGTCATACTTGTTTGATT
>NC_090873.1:4470326-4475326 GCF_036669935.1 Montipora foliosa | reverse complement strand
TTCTATTGAATGAGTCTCATGCCTTTGCATTTAAAGGAAGAAATCTACAGATAAGAAGAGTAAATGAATGCTACTCAGCTGTCCTTTGTCCTGTGTGCTATCGGTGATTCTATTGAATAAGTGTCATGGCTTTGCATTTGTGGATGACATCTACAACTGGGAAGAGTAAAATGAATGCTACTCAGCTGTCCTTTGTCCTGTGTGCTAGGGGTGATTCTATTGAATGAGTCTCATGCCTTTGCATTTGAAGGAAGAAATCTACAAGTAATAAGAGTAAATGAATGCTACCTACTTGTCCTTTGTCCTGTGTGCTAGGGGTGATTCTATTGAATAAGTGTCATGGCTTTGCATTTGTGGATGAAATCTACAACTGGTAAGAGTAAAATGAATGCTACTCAGCTCTCCTTTGTCCTGTGTGTTAGGGGTGATTCTATTGAGTGAGTCTCATGCCTGTGCATTTGAGGATGAAATCTACAACTGGTAAGAGTAAAATGAATGCTACTCAGCTCTCCTTTGTCCTGTGTGTTAGGGGTGATTCTATTGAATGAGTCTCATGCCTTTGCATTTGAGGATGAAATCTACAACTGGGAAGAGTAAAATGAGTGCTACTCAACTCTCCTTTGTGCTGTATGTTAGGGGTGATTCTATTGAGTGAGTCTCATGCCTTTGCATTTGAGGATGAAACCTTCCACTTGGGAAGAGTAAAATGAGTGCTACCAAGCTCTCCTTTGTCCTGTGTGCTAGGGGTAACTCTATTGAGTGAGTCTCATGCCTGTGCATTTGAGGATGAAATCAACAACTGGGAAGAGTAAAATGAATGCTACTCAGCTCTCCTTTGTCCTGTGTGTTAGGGGTGATTCTATTGAGTGAGTCTCATGCCTGTGCATTTGAGGATGAAATCAACAACTGGGAAGAGTAAAATGAATGCTACTTACCTCTCCTTTGTCCTGTTTGCTAGGGGTGATTCTATTGAGTGATTCTCATCCCTTTGCATTTGAGGATGAAATCTACAACTGGGAAGAGTAAAATGAATGCTACTTACCTCTCCTTTGTCCTGTTTGCTAGGGGTGATTCTATCGAGTGAGTCTCATGCCTGTGCATTTGAGGATGAAATCTACAACTGGGAAGAGTAAAATGAATGATACTCTTTGCTCCTTTGTCCTGTGTGCTAGGGGTGATGCTATTGTATGAGTCTGATGCCTTTGCATTTGGGGGTGAAATCTAACACTGGAAAAGGTTAAATGAATGCTACTCATCTGTTGTTTGTCCTGTGTGCTAGGGGTGATTCTATTGAATTTGTCTCATGCCTTTGCATTTGGGGGATGAAATCTACAACTGGGAAGACTAAACTTAATGACACTCTTCTCTCTTTTGTGTTGTGTGTTTGGGATGATTCTATTGAATGAGTCTAATGTCTTTGCAATTCGGGATGAAATCTAGAACTAGGAAGAGTAAAATGAATGCTAGTCAGCTGTCCTTTGTCCTGTGTGCTAGGGGTGATTCTATTGAATGAGTCTCATGCCTTTGCATTTGAGGGATGAAATCTACAACTGGGAAGAGTAAAATGAATGTTACTCAGCTCTCCTTTGTCCTGTTTGCTAGGGGTGATTCTATTGATTGAGTCTCATGCCTTTGCATTTGGGGCTTGAATTCTACAGCTGGGAGGAGTAAAATGAATGATACTCAGCTTTCCTTTGTCTTGTGTCAGGGGTGATTCTATTGAATTTGTCTCATGCCTTTGCATTTGGGGGATGAAATCTACAACTGGGAAGACTAAACTTAATGATACTCTTCTCTCTTTTGTGTTGTGTGTTCGGGATGATTCTATTGAATGAGTCTAATGTCTTTGCAATTCGGGATGAAATCTAGAACTAGGAAGAGTAAAATGAATGCTAGTCAGCTGTCCTTTGTCCTGTGTGCTAGGGGTGATTCTATTGAATGAGTCTCATGCCTTTGCATTTGAGGGATGAAATCTACAACTGGGAAGAGTAAAATGAATGTTACTCAGCTCTCCTTTGTCCTGTTTGCTAGGGGTGATTCTATTGATTGAGTCTCATGCCTTTGCATTTGGGGCTTGAATTCTACAACTGGGAGGAGTAAAATGAATGATACTCAGCTTTCCTTTGTCTTGTGTCAGGGGTGATTCTATTGAATGAGTCTCACGACTTAGCATTTGGGGGATGAAATCTACAACTGGGAAGAGTAAATTGAATGCTACTCAGCTGTCCTTTGTCCTGTGTTCTGGGGGTCATCCTCTTAAATGGGTCTAATGCGTTTGCATTTCTTGATGAAATCCTAAAGTGTCAAGAGCCAAATGATGCTACTGAGCTGTCTTTTGTCCTATGTGCTGGGTTGTGATGCTATTGAATGACTCTGCTGCCTTTGCATTTGTGGATGAAACCTAAAACTAAAGAGTCAAACGAATGCTACTCAGCTGCCCTTTGTGTTTTGTGCTGGGGTTCATCCTTTTGAATGGGTCTAATACCCTTCAGTGCATTTCTTGATGAAATCTTTAAGTGTCAAGAGTCAAGTTATTGCTACCCAGCTGCCCTTTGTCCTATGTGCTAGAGGTGATCATATTTAACCAGTCTGATACATTTGCATTTCTAGATGAAATCTAACGCTGACAAACGTCAAGTGAATGCTACTCAGCTGTCCTTTGTCCCTGGTGCTTGGGGTGATGTTATTGAATGGGTCTCATACCTTTCCATTTGTGGATGAAATCCAAAACTGGCAAGAGTTAAATGAATGCTACTCAGGTGTCTTTTGTCCTGTACTGTGCTGAGGGTGATCCTATTGAATGACTCTTCTACCTTTGCATTTGTGGATCAAAATCTGAAACTAGAAAGAGAGAAATGAATGCTACTTAGGTCTCCTTTGCCATGTGTGCTGGGGGTGATCCTATTGAATGAGTCTTATACTTTTGCTTTTCTTCATAAAATTTAAAAGTGTTAATTAAGAGTCAAATGAATGCTGAGTCAGCTGTATTTTGTCCTGTGTGCTAAGGGTGATCCTATTGAATGAGTGTTATACTTTTGCTCTTTTTCATAAAATCTAAAACTGTTAATTAAGAGTCAAATGAATGCTAGTCAGCTGTCCCTTGTCCTGTGTGCTGGGGGTGATCCTATTGAATGAGTCTGATACCTTTGCATTTGTGGATGAAATCTAACACTGGAAATAGTGAAATGAATGTTACTCAGCTTTCCTTTGTCCTATGTGCTGGGGGTGATGCTATTGAATGAGTCTGATGCATTTGCACTTTTGGATAAAATCTAAAAATGTCAAGAGTCAAATCAACGCTACTCAGCTGTGCTTTGGTCTGTGCGCTGCGGGTGCTCCTATTGAATGAGTCTCAAACATCTGCATTTGTGCATGAAATTTGAAACTGGCAAGAGTCAAATGAATGCCACTTAGCTTTGCTTTGGCAATTGTGCAAGTTAGACATATTGAACGAGAAATAACAATTTTCCAAAGGTATCTCAAATGGCCGAAAAGAGCCGATTTTTTGGTCGAACTTCCAAAAGGTAAAAAATAGAAAATACAAGTCGTATAATAGCCTAATTAGTATGGATGGAAAGCTAAACTGTACTAAATTTCTATTATGCAAAAAACCGCATGAAAAAAACACCTATTAGACAAGAAATGACAATTTTTCCAAAGGTGTCCAAAACCGCCGTTCTTTGCAAAATGGCAAAGGGGGGACCAAGGGAAAAAAATTTCAAAAATGGCCGATTGTTTGGGCAATTTTCGGAAGGCTAAAAAATAGGAAATACAAGTCGTCTAATAGCCTTATTAGTATGGATGGAAAGCTAAACTATCATAGATTAATATTATGCAGAATATCGGATGAAAAGAAGAGAAAGACGAGAAATGACAATTTTTCAAAAGGTGTCAAAAACCGCGGTTTTTTGCAAAATAGCAAAGGGGGGAACAAGGGAAAAAATTTTCAAAAATGGCCGATTGTTTGGGCAAATTTGGGAAGGCTAAAAAACTAGGAAATACAAGTCGCCTGATTGCCTTATTAGTATGGATTGAAAGCTAAACTATCCTAGATTTGTGCTATGCAAAAAAGCGCATGAAAAAAGACCTATTAGACGAGAAATAACATTTTTTTCCAAAAGTGTCGAAAATGGCCATTTTTCGCAAAATAGCAAAGGGGGCACGAAGGGAAAATTTTCAAAAATGGCCGATTTTTTGGGGAAATGACGGAAGGGAAAGAAAATAGGAAATACAAGTCTTATAATAGCCTTATTAGTATGGATGCAAAGCTGAACTATCTTAGATTTCTGTTATTTAAAAAAACTGATGAAACAACACCTATTAGACGAGAAATGACAATGTTTCCAAAAAGGTCGAAAACCGCGGTTTTTTGCAAAATAGCAAAGGAGGGGGGGGGGGGGGGGGGACCAAGGGAAATTTTTCACAAATGGCCGATTTTTTGGGCAAATTTCGGAAGTTTTAAAAAAAAAAGGAAATACAAGTGGCATAACAGCCTAATTAGTATGGATGGAAAGCTAAATTATCCTGGATTTTTATTATGCAAAAAACCGGATGCAAAAACACCTATTAGAAGAGAAATGACAATTTTTTTAAAAGTGTCGAAAACCGCCTTTTTTTTGCAAAATAGCAAAGGGGGTCCAAGGAAAATTTTTGAAAAATGGCCGATTTTTTGGGCACATTTTGGAAGGCTAAAAGAATAGGAAATACATATAATAGCCTAATTAGTATCGATGGAAAGCTAAATTATCCTAAATTTCTATTATGCAAAACATTGAAGGAAAAAACACCTATTAGACAAGAAAGGACAATTTTCAAAAAGTTTCGAAAACCGCGGTTTATTTCAAATAAAAAAGAACCTATTAGACGAGAAATAACATTTTTTCCCAAAATGTCGAAAAAGGCCATTTTTTTGAAAAAGGGAAAAGTGGGGACCAAGGGAAATTTTTCAAAAAGGCCGATTTTTTGGCCGAACTTCGGAAGGCTAAAAAAACTAGGAAATA
>NC_090873.1:4455326-4465326 GCF_036669935.1 Montipora foliosa | reverse complement strand
ACGACTCAATGTTCTTTGCTAGTTTAACTGAAGTTACAAACGCAAAGCGGCCGCTGAAAACCCTTTCGAACCTCGAAGGGTTTTCATCTGAGCGTGCGCACTCCCTCCTTGTTCGTCTTCCTGCTTTTAATTGTTTCAGAGCGCATGACTATTACTTGTATATGTGGCAATATTGTTCATGACACTGAAATAATTCTCTGACATAAAAGAGCAGGAACCGTATAGTGACATCAACATACTGGTTTTCAAATCCAGATTGTTCATTTCCTTTTGATCATCCAAGTATCCTCACGTCATACCTACAATTGTAGGCCTTGCGAAGGATTCAGCTCAGCATTTTATAGCAATCACATTTCTTTGGTCTGTTAAAAGTATCCATAATCTCAGAGTTTACAGGAACAGCGTTCATTGAATAATCAGTGCTATGTTATAACAATACATTTAAGAGAAGTTGATCTGAAATGAACACAACTACATAACAGTTATTGAATGTGAACGTGATTCTTATTGCACACTTGATGATTCAACTGATTAAAGGAATGACACAAGTACAAGTTTAGAAAAACTGAAGGAAAACTTCTATTTCTTTTGTGTGGCTACACAGTGCCTAAAGGAAGCGAGGCTTTCGAGTTGACCACATTGTAAAAAAATCCAAGATATGAAAAGAATCAACATAAAACTACTTTGAGCCAACTGCGCCGCAGGTTCCCCGAAAGAAAAAACAAACAAACACTTAAAACTGCAATACCTTAAAACAAACTTAAGGTTACTGCTAACCTTTTCGGTCTCGAATTTTGCAAAATTTTAAAAAGCTACCGTGAGATAGTTCATTATATTTGTTTTCTTCTAAAAAAGAAATTGTCTGAAAGTGATTTTTTTTCTTGCGGAATTATTGCAAATTTTGTGTGTTTTGTGGCTAAAATGTTAATCCTCCAAGGTGTTAGGAGATGTAAACACTTTAGACCCCCCGTGCAGTTTGACGCTGGAATCAGCCGGGTATCTTCACGTCGCGTGTTGAGTTTGTCATTTACCGGCATTTGTAGTCGTTGTGTTAAAGGAATACGCAAGGCGATATCCTCCTTACTAGGCCATGAAACGCGTGAAACCAGGAGAGAAGTCGAAACGGGGAAATTCTCCCTGGGTAAAAAGTAAGAAAAAGACCGGGCCTAAAAAAAAAAAAGAAAAAAGATTCCATCGAGGAAACAAAGAAAACTAGGTTCGCTGCTGGCGACAAGGGCTAAACCTGCAATCAGGTATAAATAATCGATGACTAATTATGCAGCGCTGAATGTCTTTTCCCGGGAATTCAAAACTGTTTTGTCACGAACCCTCTTCAGGGGGCTTTACGTCGATTTTCATTGGTCGGCGGCATCATAGCTGCATGACCGCATTGACACCCGCATTGACAAAGTGTGAAAAGGTGTAAAATCTTTTATGCACGAAAACTCGGGGTGTATTTTTCCGGGAATAGCTCCTCTTCAAATGACTTTATAGGTTATGTAGATTTGTTGGATTTTTATGAAATTTGGCCAAAATGATCGTTGGATATTGATGCACGAAAGTATGTTGGGCTTTTAAAAAATTCGAAATATTTTTACTTCGACGGTCTCTGCGTGTCGTGAAACGGGAAATTTTCTATTGGTCAAATTTTTTTTTTTTTTTTTTTTTTTTTTTTTCCCTTTATTTCATTCGTCACAAATACAACAATTACAACACAAGTAAAAAAACATATAGGAAGTAGCTAAAACAGCTGCGCATTTGCTGTTGTTAGCATTAATTATCAGTTAATTATATGTATTCACAATAATAATTAATTAATAATTAATTAATGATTAATTAAATTACAATGACATTACATTGACGCTTACTATTAGTATTCTAGAGTGGAAAATTGTCTGTCCATTTTCTATAAAAAGTTTCTAAATCATTATTCTTAGTTGCAATATATTTTTCCGTTTGATATTTAATTTTAATTTTAATTTTAAATTTGAAACCTTCAAGATTTGGACGTACACCCTTCCTCCTGCAATCCCAAATATGTATTTTACCAATTAATATTAAATAGTTTAGTAAGGGGCAAGATGATGCTGTAATTCCTATAATGATATCTTATCTCTATTGGTCAACTTTAATGTTTATTTTCTCTAAAACCAATAGGAAGATCCGGCCTAAAAGCCCGACACACTTTGGTGGGCTATAAAGTGCTGATTGATAAAGTATAGTGTGTTTGGTTGTGCGTGATAATGCGAAAGTGAACATGTGTGGTTTTGCGTTTGCAGCTTCGCGCGCGCTAAAGAAAGCCATAATAAACTAAAATGTTCATATATTCGGATTCTTCATTTTGTTATCTTTTCGGTGATAAATAGTTTGCTGGAGTTTTACCGAAAATAACGCGCTTACAAACGATTTCCCAGAAGGCACCCCAAAAGGTCAGAAGTAACCTAATTGACACTTCCGAAAAAGGACTTACTGTGTTGATTGATTTATCAATATAATTAAGAGGATTCACAGATTATCCATCTCTTTCAAACCTTTGGATCAAAAGCTGGACTGGCCACGATAAATCTTTGAAAGTTTCTGTGTGATGTGATTATGATTATGATTTCCTATAATCGAATTTTATCCACCTTGTAATTTACTTAAATTGTTTTATTTTTTTTCTTTAAATAATATTCTTAAGACAAAATATATAATTTAGAGAAATGAGACAATCAAAGAGACTATCTGTAAAACATAATTCATCAAGTGGTGATTTAATCTTTCCTACACCGTCAAACCATTTTTCTTTTGGGATATTTAAAATTAAGGACCGACCGTGTAGCATGAAATTTTTGCGGGACTTTTATGTTAAGGATGGGCGATTTTTTGAAGTTTGCGGGAACAAATTTTTGCGGCTCGGATTGACTGAAATTCCGCTGGGAATTAATTGCAGTTTTCTTTTCCCTTCAACGTTTATTACTTTTTTGATTTAAAAAAAACCCTCAATCATCGAGAACGGGTGGAAAAAGATTGGCATCCTGAGGCCTTAGAAAATGATCTCCCTTCTGATGCCCCGTTCGAACAAGTTTAACGTGACCTTTTGATTGACTGCTTTGAGTTCGTTTGTTGTGCTTCGGAGAGGTTTAGTTTGTAGCAGGCTTCGATTGCTTTTTCGTAATGCAAATACCTCAATGTATGATATAGTCATACAATGCAAGTGCATTCAAGGCCATTTTTAATTATGTAAATGAGAGAAAAAATCTTTTCTGCTGGAAATTATTTTTGCGGATCAAGTCTATCCAAAAATTTAAACCACGCAAAATTAAAGTGCCACACGGTACCAGGCTATACTTTGCCAATCTGTTTGTGGGATTTACATCAAGCAACGGATCAACACAGAATGTTCAAACAACTTTCAACAAATTCTTAATACATGAATTGATCACAATATACGTGTTAAAGATCACACATCTCTTTGACTTTATTCTTTACGGTTCATTTTTGTCATGCAAAGTATTGAAATGAGGTATGGACAATGAGTAGAAACCAGACAAGTGAATAGTGCTGTCCCAGCGCGATGATTGGCTAACTCGGGGGTGATTATCCAAGTACTATTGTTCCTTGAATTAAAATGGCATCGATACGTTATCCGATCGTTAATTTCAAAGTTAACAAAAGGTGTGATGCTTCGGAGCTAGTACTTACGAAGCTGAGATCTTTGTGGAGATTTCCTGCAAAATCACCCTCGATTTCTCTAAGCTCGATGTCCAACCGTTTCGGGAGTTGGTTAACATCCTCCTCCCAACGAAATACTGGATCACTGGTCCACATCGTTTGTCCGTGACGTAGCACCGGCCGCAATTGTATTTTGTATTCAGCCAATTGTATTTTGTACTTGGCAGGCAGGCAGGCGACTTTCTGATTGGTGGAAAATACAATAGGCTGGACCATTGATCCATCCGTGGCGTGCGCGGAGGAAAGCGGGTGCACAAAAAGATTAGTCAATCGCGCCTACGGTTTCTCACGCTCTTTTTTGAATATTAATTACAAATGGTGACGTCAGATATCTTTACTCTGCAATATGGATCACTTATGTGTCTTTCCTTGTGAGAATACATTTTCTCTGTCGTTTATTTATGATGCACTAGAAGATAGATACATAGCCTTGAAGAAAATTCACGAGCAGCTCTTGAAACAGGATTTTTTTAATTTGCGGGCAAACGAACACAATTTCAGCAAAACGTAAAAATAACTTATATAAATTGTGCAAACACATGGCTTTCAACCAGTCTCTAGCAATATTAATCTCAAGGACAAAAGTAGCTAATGACAGATTGTTTGTGTCATCCAACATGGCGTCGACAACGAAACTGGCAAAGACATCATAGACGTCACGTTTTGGTCGTATAGTTATTTATGTGCCAACCAGAGCCTTATTGGTTGCAGAGAAAAAGCATTATCTTGTTCCAATGGTTGACACTTTTGAATAACAAAAAGAATGTTCCAAACAGGTATCTTCCCTATATTAATCTCCTACCCGATAACAGGTTTGCTGTCAAATATCTCCAAGTTATCTTTTCCAAGTTGTCTTCTCCAAGTTTCCAGCTCCGCCATTCTTCCGAAAGAAGAAATCCGATAGCTCCGGGCAAAATTCGCCCCACAACTCAATTCTTACGCGGGAAAATCATCTTCTCGTCATATGCATAACGTTCTTCGACAGTTGCAACGTGACAAAAGGACTGATGAATTAATCATTCAAGATAAATTTGCATTTAATTCCTCAGCTATGTTGGTTTCATTTCAAATGCAAATTTGTGGACCTTTCTCATCTTAAAGGATGAAAAATACATTTCATATAAGACAGAAGAAAAACAAGGTACTCGGAGAGAATAACCAGCAAAGTCTCTACGTAAAAATGTTTTGCCGAATCTGGAAATCGGACCCTAAATTTACACAATCATAACGCTGCACATGAGGGTTCTGTGTTTGTTCCACCCCAGGGCGTAGCCCTTGAAGAATAGTCGGGGAGTTTAAGAAAAGACGATGGCTATGGCAAAGACACAAAGCAAGGATATGATTGGATAAAAAAAGGGAAAACTACTCGTTGTGTACGTGCAGCACGAATTCCCGTGCATATTTTTGCCGTAGTCCACAAAACAACAACGTGAAATCACCCAATTTTAGGTTTTGACGACAACGTGAGCACATAACAATCAACCAGTCCTTTTCTATTTTTACTCTAAAACCGTTCGTACCCATGACTAACGGCGGGCATGAAAATGATATAAAATCCTCTTACTCTGCTTATCTCTCTGTGAGTGTCGTAGTACTCGACTCTTGACTAATTACAACTAGTTGTGGTGGTGTGCTCCGGGATCATGCGAGGACCGTACTGAGACTGCCAAAGGTGCCTTATGTATTGCTTTCTGCCTCAGTTCGCCAAGCTGCACCCATCGCTATTTAGCCACGCCAGTTTGTTCGTTTTCTGCCTCCAGAGCAGTGGCAAACAAGCAACAACAACAACAAGTTTATTGATTTCAAAAACTGTCAGAAATTAATTACCTGCACAACACGCATTTAGCAAAGGCTAATTCTTGGCTTTCACATGACGTCACGGTCGCCATGTTGATGTCCCCAAACAATGAAATGGCGGTCATGTTGTTGTCCCGATCCAATCCTCCAGGAATTGAAAGCTATTATTATGCTAATGTATTATTTTGTTCTCGTTGAAAAACATGGCTGTTGATCACGTGAGTGAAACCCAAGAGTTGGGCCGAGTGGCGTAAGAACAAAAAGAAGAATAAATGGAAACAAAATTAGTAAGCTGTAAATTAACACAATGACAAGACAAAAAACATCATATCTTTGATAGCCCAAAGTATTTATGTGCAGTAAATGAGATTATATCAGCAAATAACAATTGAACTCGAAGACCTAATTTCATTATAGATATAGCTTAATTTTAGATAAAATAAAATGTAGACCTCCTCGCCCGAGCAATGTCTTGCTTATGCTTTTTTTTTTTTTTTTTTCGTTCGGTACCAGTATACGGCTACTCAGTTGCTTTTGTACATTGGCTTTATTGAGTTTGGGCAAACATTTTTATCCTGACGTTTGCTGTTTTCCGTGAACCAAAGCACACTAGAGAGTCTCGATGGCCGAAAGTTTCGCGTCGCATGATGATGATGACGATCAGCATATTAATGATGATAATAAGTTTATTTAAGTCTCGAAGAATGATAACCTAATTTCTGTTTTATTTAACTTTAATTTAGCAAGCGAAGAACAAGTTGATCAACAGCTCTTCACTCTTAACCATGAAAGCGTATGACCAGAAATGCCTTTCAATTAGATGCACGCCCAATTAATTTGATTTGATTTCATTTGTGCAACACCACACAAGCTATTCAGCTTTAAACAATATCGTGTGAAATTTTAAATTTTAGGTTAGGATAATGCATCTGTTTATTTTGAGGAGCAGCACTTGGGGGACACTTTGTGACGTTAATTGTCATGTAGTCTGAGACACGCAAGTGATGTTGAAGTTGAGGAGAAGAGCAAGGGGACACTTCGTGACGCTTATTGAAATCAGCATGCATCTAATTAAGTTCACTTCAAGACATACATGTATCTGTGGACCATACCAAACAAATAAAGAAGTCGTTGAACTAAAGCACGGAAAAAAACCCAACAACTTTGTTGTGCTGTAACACTTTCACGTCAGGTAACAATACCCTGATGTTAATTCTACACGAGGGACTGTTTCACTCACTTAAGAAACATTGAGTAAACGTTTTATTATACATTACCGGCATGCATTTGACTGGCA
The DNA here is from genome assembly GCF_036669935.1 of Montipora foliosa. NCBI lineage: Eukaryota > Metazoa > Cnidaria > Anthozoa > Scleractinia > Acroporidae > Montipora > Montipora foliosa. The sequence goes on along the minus strand of NC_090873.1, from coordinate 4,458,518 downwards.
TAAGGAAAAAAAACATTTGTAAATCTGTATTGCATGCTTTGTACTGTGAGGGAGTTAATAAACGCTTGAAGCGTAGGATTTTATAGAAACATGTACATTCTATGCTACAGAGTTTATTTTCATGATTTTCAAGTTACCTTTATGGGCTTAATTTTTGAATCGACCTTAGTTCAAATGCGATTGTCTAGTCTGCACTGAACTTTTCCAAGAATGAGTGCGTTGATAAATGGAAAGATAATTGATTACAAGCATTATTTGTGACAACAGATAAAAGCAATTTCAGATCTAGTGCGACCATGAATAGCAATTTAGCCTAAAAACTGGTTTGACTAAGCATAAGCAACGTAAGCTAAAGTTCCTTTTAAGACCTTATTCCACTCTTCATTTTCAGACCCGGCGGAGATTGCTCAAACATCGTTATGAACGGAAAATCAAAGCTGGGATCTGGCCGTGAGACCTGCTGGAACCGTTTGTGTCTCTTGACGATTTTAGTGCGAAGGTAACGTTTACCCCAGAACAAGAGGCGCTCTCCATTCCGTCAGAGTGGGCATAAGTTGTTAAACTTGTTGTGATTTTCGATGCAGCAGTGTACGTTGCTCCTGCGTAAACTGAAATCCCATGAGAGAACTTCACCTCAAATGTCTTGACACTTGAATTGGTAGGGTAGGGGCCAGTCTTCTCGTAAAGCAACGTACTGCCAAGGTACAAACGAATGGTGACGTTAAATATTGTTGACCCGTCGCTCACTCCCCACAGACGGTACCCTTCCAAAATGACGTCTTCATTAGTTTGGAAGTCGATTGCGTCAACTAGATCCAAGTGAGACCATGTTCTGCTTGAACTTTTCGAACTGCTACGCCAGCAGTCAAAGTTTGCTAGAGAAACAAAATAAATATTCAGTAAAAAGAAAGAAACATTCGTACCGATATTAGTGCAAAAAGATGCACCCAGAGAGAACAGGGTTGGCAGTTTAATATCTAGCCTCCCACACACATGCTTTTAAGGCTTCGTCATGCTGAAACGAATTAAAAACCACTTCCTTTCGTGATTACGGACCAATCAGGGGCCATTTTCCAGTTTTGGATAAAATTGTGTTTTGTATGGCATTCTTTCTTAGCATGTGATTGGCTATTCACAACACAATTAGTCAATGGTGACTGGTTTCTTTGAACAGTGGGCAAACAGCCGTAGCACGGAAGTGGTTTTTCGTTTCAGCAGACGTTAGTGGGGGAGGAACTCGTGACGAAGCCCAAAGAAAGTATGCGTGGGAGGTTATTTAACATCAGGTTACAAACGCAAGAAGCGCACACCAGCGAAAACAAATCTTGATAAACGGAGAGATGACACTGACCTAAGCACTAAGTAAGGAAAAAATGGCAGATAAAGAAGAATGACAGTTAATGGAGTTTGACGACTAGGCAAATAAGTCAATTTCAGTAAGTCATCAATTAATGGAATTTTCAGCTTCGCACTGTTACATCATTAGTTAACAGGCGGTGTATCCGATTTCCATGTACAAATCCTAAGCAGTAATTTATTAAAAGCGTGGAATCATTTCATACTTTTAAAAGGAGGCTTTTAGATTTTTATGCTGATAAAACCCTTTCTTATAATCTTCCAAGTCGTGAGGGTGTAAGTTAATGACTCTATTTTAAAATTAACTTGATTGTAAATAATATCATATGATAATTATTACTATTTTTATTACCATACTTTTACGATTGCAATTATTATTACTATTTTGTTAATATTTATTTTATTTATTGCTAATGTTATTTTGTACTCGCAACAAATTCAATAAAGTTAAAGTTAAGTTAAGGAGTAAATTGAAATAATGTCCGTTGATGTTAAAGATCCAGCCTCAAATAAATGAAGTCATCGTCTTAGCAGTCAGTGAAACCGACAAAGACTATTTCACGAAGCCTCTACGGTCAGATCATACTCCATTTGTCCTCACATATAGTTGTAATAGTTCCTTTCTATGTTCTTCCATTTCATGTTGAATATGAGGCAAGGCCTTCCTGGTTCCTCTTCCCCATTTTAACAGACCTGTGAGTAGCGTAGTTGCAAAGGGTGACGTTCATATCTGCGGCCATGTTTCTTATTGTCCATGTTTCTGCAACGTATAGAACATTACTACTCTATAGACCAGCTTTACATTTCTTCCTGCTTGTAGCGTGTAGACTTTTCCACAGTCTGTCTTGGAGCTTAGCAAAGGCTGTACTGGTTCAGTCTTCTCATTCTAATTACAATTTATTTCCTTATAATTATACAATCGCATTCTCAGACACGGTACTACCTACGAATGTAGGTTGGTAGAGGCATTGATTGTTCTTGATGTAAATTTCAGTATAAAAACGGTAGCGTCTTTGGCAAACTCTTCAACCAATTTCCTCTGAACTAAAGCGGTGCAGGTGAAACAAGCACTGGCATCAGCAAAGAGCGATTTTTTTTTTCATAACTTCGATAGTGGTCTACGATTTTGCTTTTATTTGGGGAACGTTGATCAGGACAGTTTTCTTTCCTGTCTGGATACAAACCCCTCCAGTGGCACATTCTGTACGATACCCGTTCCTTGCACTAGACCTAGGCAGACGATCACGGTCCATCCTACTCCACTATTGTTATAACAGTCTTTCGCGTCGCATTTTTTTGTAAATGGGTACAATGCTGGCATCTTGTCATTCTTAACGTACGTACTCCGTGTTCTAGATTTCAAGAATCAACTTGTTCACTGAGACAGCTTGTCAGACTGAGTATGTTACCTCCATGTTCCAAAACTTCTGTACGTTGGAATTTCCCGTTTATGGTTGTCTTTAAAGCCGTTAGCAACCCATCGATACTACTCCTGGACGATTTCTCATTTTGGCTTTGAGCCGTAAACTTCCCTTAGTCCACGACAAATTGGGATTCCTTCCTTAAAGGTCAACAACCAGGTTATTATGGACAACAAAGAAAAGGCAAACGTTTTAAATGACTATTTCCATTCTGTATTCACCACTGATGATGATAGCCCCCCATCAATCCCATCTTGCAATATAGCTTCCGAGGCAAACCTCAAATCTCGATCAAAGGAGTCGCTGACCTTATAAACCAACTAAAGTCTAACAAAGCGACTGGTCCGGATGGCATTTCTGCTCAACTCCAAAAATTAGGTCCTGCCGATTCTGCAATTATACTAAAGTGCATTTT
>NC_090873.1:4420326-4450326 GCF_036669935.1 Montipora foliosa | reverse complement strand
AGCTAGGTCGATAAAAACTTTCCATTTTCCGTTGTTCGTGGAATCCAAGTATTTTTTTATCCAAGTTGTTTTAAGCGATTTATTGAAAGAGACAAGGTCGATCATTTTAAGGCCTCCCTCGTAGTAGTCATTAATCATAATTTTTCGTTTAATGCAATGCCGCAAGCTATGGGTTAGAGCTCGTCGAAGTTTGGCCTCCCTCGCAGTAGTCAATAATCATAATTTTTCGTTTAATGCAATGCCGCAAGCTATGGGTTAGAGCTCGTCGAAGTTTCAACAAACTCGATTAATATTATTACACTGGATGAGTTCCTACCTTCTTCGTTCTTTTTTTCCGTGAATTCATCGTCGCCGACACAATTGTAGCTGCTGTTTTCGTACAGTGTCACACACTTTCTATTGTTTTTGCAAGGCCAGCTACTGCAGGGCGACTATAACGAAGCAAATTTACATCAATATATGTGACTAAATATCTACGATGTACCCTGCCAGCTGAACTTTCTTTTTGTTAGCCTAAGTCGTTTCTGTGTCGGGCACACAAACACAGCAGACAACGTGAAAAAAACAAAAAACAAGAAAGGAAATGGCAGAAACAGAATGGTGGCAAATAATGAAAAGCCCTTGATAACCACGCATTTATTACGGCAAAGAGAAAGAGATCGTCATTATGCAAAGAGTAGCGTTTCATCAGCAAAACAATTTCTCTGTAGGCGCGTGAGCTTTGCATTTCGTTCTCTACAACCTCTTTTTTTTTACTGAGGAAGTTCATAAAAAAATCTAGTTGTCACTAAGTTTGTTAACCTACCAGACACGAAATACAATCTAACATTCTTTTTCTTTGGTTTTCTTCTTGCATGGAATCATTTATTATTTCCCGACTCCACGAAGACATCCGACAGTCCCCAAATCGATTATTAGAGGCAGCCAATATCTTTTACTTTGCCAAAAACGCCAGCTTTGCATCACTGAGTATCGCCTCTCGGGAATGACTCGGGAAACACACAAAAAACAATTGAATGTGACACTGTTTCTAAACTGTCCATGAAACTCAACTTACCGGAATGCTAAAGTGGTGAAACAATCTGTTGGGAAGAAATTCACGCGAGTTGTTGTATTTGTCTGAAGGGAGGAGTTTACAAAGCAGTTTCTCTTTGCTGTCCGGGAAAGCGGCCAGGTTGAATGAAAAACATTCCGGAGTTTCCAGACAGGCAAACGAGCACTGCGCTGTTTGCGCAACGAGAACTTCTTTAATAACGGTAATATTCAAGAAGGAGAAGTTGTCCAACTTGAAGTTTGCGTAGCTTACAGCACAACTGGGTCCACAACGACTGATAGCTTTGTCCCCTTTGATCTCTGAAAAAAAAAAAAACAAGAATAGGGATTGACCACCGAAAAAGATGTGAAACAATGGCAATAGACCCAACAGAATTTTCCAAAATCCTCGGCGGAGGTGAATGGAAAACTAGAATACCTGTCGCAGCTTGAGGAACGGCATATGAGAGTAGAACAGTCAGAAAGGCTTTCAGAATTGTCGTCAAGCCAGAGGTTTCCATCTTTTTTGGCGTTTTCAGAGCAATGTTTTTTTGTTAAGCAGCTTCGTTCGAATCATTCAAGTTCATACTTCACTATCAAGGCGTAAATGAGCCAATGTTAAAAACGCGTCCGTTACTTGGTCCAAGGGTACCAGTTGTCATCAACTTGCCGCGTCATTCTATCCGCCAATCGTGAACGGAAACCGTACAGTTATATTTGACACAAGGGTTTTTCTTATGTAAATAAATTTTGTACGATTATGTGTATTTACCTCATGAATATTAATCTCAGCAGTGAGGACCAGGCAAATTTTATTTTTATTTCGTCTCGTTATGTAATTGTTTTTCCTATAAACTGAACTGATCCCGTATACGGTCGCTTTAATTATTTCATAGAGTTCGTACCGACTTCATCCGAAATATAGGTGAACTAATTATATTATTCCTTTTGAGCAAAACTACATTTTTTAAAATAAAAGAGAAAGCTAAGTACGAGGGAAGAAATGAAAACGCAAATGTTATATACCTTTCACAAGGACAGTTAAAAGTTCATACTGAGCAATATAATTTGAAAGAGGTTAATTTCCTTTTGTAAACGATTGTCTAGCTGGCATATTACTTAAGTATAAAGGGATACCATTCCAGTGATAACATGCAATAACTGTTGGGTAAAATGTTCGAGCAGCATAACCATGTTTTTCACACGGCAATGGAAATTAGATGCGATCCGGCATACTGAATCGATAATGTGATCACATTAAAGTAGTCGGCAGGTACGTAATTTCACAATGTCAGAAAGTTATATAACGCGAATGTTTACATAATGGGGAATAATATGCTTTAGAACTGACACGTTATTGACGATTATTATTGATATGTTTTTGTAGCTTCATCATGATCATTTATGATATGGGAACTTTGTAATCATTACACCACAATGCGCAACCATGTATACCGTATTTATCTTTCTCCCGGTAGAGACTCGAGTCTTAAACGAAACTTCAGGTTTTTAACTGAAATCTTAGACCACCATTTTTCAACAACGTAACCTTTTCAAAACATACATTACTATACTTTCAAGAGGTTACAGTTTCTAGGAGAAAGTGGCTCGTTCTATAAACGCCTGGTTTTGTCTTGAAATAAAGCTTATACTGAAAATTCGCCTGTGAAAAAACAAAACAAGAAATTGGAGAAACGGAAGTTGATCTAATTAAGGAGGCAAGCTACAAAAAAGCTGGGGTATTAATCACAACTCATACACTGGCACTCTTCAAGGGAAGTCGGAGGCCTCTTTGCGGTTAATTGGTTGAAATTCTGACTTGAAGCTTTCGTTCACTTCCGAAGTGAAATTAACTGACAATTTTGTTATTAAGTATGAATGGCTGATTAACACACAGGCAACAATTCTTGTTTATACAAAAAGAGGACGAGAGGTCGAATTTCATTAAGACGTTGACATGAGGTAATAATCTAGAGAGAATTTGGTTTTCGGAAGAGAAATATCGACCTCAATGTTTCCTTCGGCTTCGCCTCGGGGAACAATGAGGGTCTCGGGGAAACAAAACTCACTGTTTCCCTTGGGGCCAGTCATTAAGTGCTTAATGTACAACGTAATGGAAATACTACTAACTAGGTCAAGGGAAAGAAAGACATAGTGAGCGTTAACTTTGTATAGCTAAGGATAGGTGGTAAACTGTTGGTTGTTCAAAACAAATTGACGAGTAAGTTAAAGGTTGGAGAACCAAGACATGAGGGCAGATGGGAAAAAGCGCTGAGAAAAAACACAAAAACACTGCTAAGAGTGATTGGCAGGAGCTGGCCGAAAATCTACGACAAAACCCTCAGTGGCGGCAAGAGAGGACAACTATCAAGAGTTAAGGGAGCCAGAGTTAGGCAACGTCAGGGGCCCACGAGTAGGAGCTTCCCTCTCTATACAAGCCCTATCAGTCACCCTTTACGCGTATCTTTCCATTTCTAGAACGTCACGTGTTCTTCGGCTCATGCACGCACTGTTTAGAACGGCCAATCAGAATAAAGGTACTGTCAAACGAAGACAAAAATAACAAAAACGATGTATGCAAATTGTGCAAATTGATGTAAATTTATTTGAATGTGAGTCTCCCGCTGAAGGGGTCGAGTATTTCTTTAGTACCTCAACCTTGAAATCCTGTAGCTTTAATGATATAGTCATTAGCGTTTTAGGTATATGTTCTGTGTTACGAGTTCGTGGGAAGTCGAAGGGGATTGGGTGTGCTTAAATGATTCATTTTCCGTTTGCGTTTTCCTTTTTTTCCTCTTGTCGCCGCGCCAAGGGAAGACGCACGCCACATCTGTTCGTTCAGTAAATAAGTAAATATCACGCTTTCATCGGCGTTGCATTACACCATTTGAGTATTATCGTATATATATAGCGTATACAGTTTTCTTGGTACATCCATAATATGGTTATTTACACTTACAAATCTTACTCGATCCAGTCTTAGTTCTGTAAAGATCGGACGCAGGAACTTTTATATCTCCTAAGTGAATAGGCCATTTCCGAGTTCATGTCTGCCTCCTTTTCAAAGCGAGTCTAAATGCGAAGTTTTTCTTATGAAAATAAGTTTTCATTCATATGTAAAGTAAAATTAATATTCGCACTTAGACTCGCTTTGAAGAGGAGGCAGACATGAACTGGCCTGTTGAGTGCATGATATTTTATAGATTCATAAGTACGCTGAGTTTCAAATAATAGAAATTTGAATACAGAGCCAGTACTAATTAAAGCAAAACTGCAATTGTATTGAGGTTTTGCTCGTGTTGAAAGTATCATTTTATCTGATTTTCCCGTGACCGCGAGGTCCTCTTTGGAGAAAGAGGTTGGTGAGGAAAGGAGGTTGGGGTTGCGATCCATTCTCGCGTTTGAATAGATCTTTTTGCAGATACGGCGACCATTTTGATTTCTGTTGTTTCGAAAGACATTATGGGATGATCAGGGGGCAAGTTAATATGTATTTGCCCCCTGGGCATCCCATAATAGCTATTTGAAATAATATAATTCAAAATGGCCGCCGTATCTGCAAAAAGGTCTTTTACGATAAACACTGTCAGTTCTATAGGGATTCTTGGAAAGGACAACTTATTTAATACGAGAACTAACTTTCTGGACTCGGGACTCGAACCTGTGACCGTTCGTTTACCAACCCTTTTGGGCTAACCTCGCCACTTCACTACCACTCCTCTAACTAGGGATATCTACGTTTTTTTCAACCTAGTATCTCAATGCGTTCGTCTTTTTAATCCGTTGAAAAGCTAATAATCACTCCCTTCAAAAAACAATTTTTGTACCGTAAAATGGATAGGTCTATCCCCAAACTTGGGTCGAGGCGACTCGTTTTTTTTGGTCGCAGTTTTTTTCGCTTACCCGACTACCAGGGCCTGGGCCTAGCAATCACTGTTGAGCAGTAATATTCTGTTTATGACGGCTATAATTATCAAACTGTAAAAGATGGGTATTTTAGTCACCAATTGTCAAATGGTAGAAAGGTCTACTTATCGTGCAGAAGCATCGGGTTCAAATCCCGTCCCCCAGTATTGTAAAATTTTTCTTCCTTGCCGTTTTACCACAAATCCTGGGACACAGTGCTCTAAATTAACGATGATCGCAAATTTACGGGAAACTACGATTTACCGATAATCATAAATTCAAAGAGGTCATGTTGTCGGATTGTGAGCGCATAAATAGGCGCACTATGGAGTTCAACTTGTCTGCAACAGTTTTGTATTTTACAGCCAATCAGATTTGCTGGCAGCGACAGTTGACGGCCCGTCAAAAACAGAACTCGACGAAGTCCATCAAAATCAGCGAATCACAAACGTGAAAGCGACATGTTAATGAAAGGGGCGAAAACTTGAATTAGCCAATCATAATGCAGGGTTAGTTCATGGCGCCCTTGCTTAGCGCGGGAAATAGTGTGGAAGAAATCACCAATCAAAAGTAGTTTTCGGTTTACTTCTGACTGGCTGAGAGTCAGGCGCGAAATTTTGAAACCAACCAGCATGCGTTTATGTTGTTACGCAATAACGAACCAGTCAAGAAATTAGATCCGACGAGTAAAACCGCTCAATCAAGCCGAGCATTGGAAAAATATCAACTCACCTTTTCCTTCCTCTAGGAAATTAGCTTCTGTCTTGCCTCCTACTTAGTTTTCAATATAGCTTTTCTTCTTTCAACTTTCACCAATTTCTTTGCGATGGTCTCTGTGTGAATAGTAAATAAAGTTGTTATGCATGTAATATAGTTTTGTTTTGTTTTTTAAAAAAAGTGAACAACAGCCAAACACTGTTTATATGATGATCTTAAAAGATCCGACTTCTGTACAAGAAGTTGTTGGTTAAAACCCATACAGGAATAACTTTCGTGAATTTTAAGTTACAGCGGAAAAAACAGGAAAAACGTTGTTATGACATCTGCAACCAGTCAAGCATTTCTAGTCTAGGATAAGGACTTTAAAAGTTCCCCTTTCGCAAGACTTAGTCCAACACTTACGCTACCATCATATTTTGCGCGGTGTAATGAGACTTGCGATTAAGCCTCCACCGCCATGCCAAACTACCTCCCCCATCAACCTCAAAAGGGAAAGATCATTTGGGAAGTCCAGCATATACAAATTTAGCATCACCGTATCACGACAACCCACTTAACTGATCAATGAGGCGGCTATCTCCGTTCTTTACCTGGAATAAGTAGTTTAAGTAACGGCGAGAGCTACGACAACAAAAGTACCAGTGGCTAAGGAAAAATAATCGTGATGCACGTGCGGCACGCATTTCAGCGAATTTTTGCTGTACTCTGCATAACAATCACCACAGATGTAATAACTGAGGGTTTGCGAACAATCTTTAAACAAGAATGGGAAAGTCGCTACAAGGCAACACTGGCAGAATGTAAAGACCAGCCATAGAGAGGATTGGACTTCTAAAACCAGGAGTCGCTGCCAACCCGAAAAAGAAATGCGAAGCTTTTGACAACCAGGGTTATGGCAACAGGGCAGAATGGCATTGTACCATGCTTTTTTACGGTATCCTTTACTCTGATTCTATCGGGAGTTCCCTCAGCCCTCTTATCCGTTCAAATGTGGATGATTTAAGAAATTTCCGGAATCAAGATTTTGCTCATTTGCCACAGGGCAACCCTACAAAGCTAGAGTTTTAAACCGCTGTGGGAAAAGTGTTGGTTGCCTTTCAAGCACTTGGCCTTTCCGTTGTGATTAAAGAAGTTACAAACTAAACGAGTTTTCCGACAAGTGAGTTGACGAAAGTATTCCATCAAATTAATGATCTGAAAGATGAACTGAAAGAAAGAGAACAGCGTCGAAAGGTCCTTAAAGAGCAGTTGCAGCGTGAAGCTCCTCAGTTTTGCGTGTTTCCTCCCACGCCACTGCATCACCTTACCGAACGAGATTTTGAGGTTATAGAAATAGATCAGAAGCTACAGCGACTAAAGGATGTCAACAAGAACTGTTAAAGTGACCTGTACATCCCAGGAAACCCAAGAAGCGGCAAATCTCAGTTGGCCGCTGTCGTTGCGAGGAAGTGGTTTGTGGAGAAAACAAGCGACTCAAGCGCGAAGTCATTGGTAATGACTCTAGATGCGCACAACATCGATTCACTCTTCGAATCATACCGCTCCTTTGCTTGATATTTAAAGTGTCCAGAAGATGCACTGAAGGACATTATGAAGGTTAAAGATATGGATTCAAAGAAGAAAATCGCAAACATAAAGTCCTTAAATAGCACGAAAGTGGAGCTTCACTCTTCCTGTCTGTTGATAGTGGACAATGTCGTGAGATTGCGCGAAATAAGTCGTCAATTGTCAGAAACGGGAAATTCAAGCTGGTGTAAAGGTCAATTGTTAATAACATCTCAAGATACAGCTGCTATACCATCAGAGACGTGTTTCATTAATCACATATCAGTGAGCAAGGGCATGATCCTATCTGACGCTCTTTCTTTATTAGCCTCCCTCTCGGGCATCACTGACGATGACACCGCAAAAGAAGTTGCACAGACATGAGATTATCAACCCCTTGCCTTAGCAAGCGCCGCCACATTTGTCCGACTTGTGCGAAAAAGTAAATCATCCTTTTTTGGCTGGAAAGAATATCTGCAGAAGCCTTCCGATAGCCAGCGTGCTAAAACTGAGGCCTTCCTTGCTGGCAGCAATCCAAGCTATCCAAATCCATGACCGCCGCAATTTCATTGGCCGTGGACAGAGTGATGTCCACTGACAAGGTTTTAAATCACGCTTTCAATTTCATTTCTCTCTGTGCTCAACAGCCATTAATTTAAACCTTGAACTTTTGATCAATTACGTTCTGAATATGGAGAAGGAAAACGAAGGTAGCACAGGAAACGAACTTTATGATGCAGATATTATTGGTTTGAGGATTCAAAATAGCTCACTGATCTTAATTGAAAAAGACGAAAGTAGCATATTCGTGCGCGTTCATCAGGTTTGTGACAGATGCCATCCAAACGAAAATAGCTGAAAAATATTCGGAAATTGTACATTTTGAAGTTCTTCCTGAGGTTATTACGTCATTTAATTAGTTTACGGTTAAAAAGGGGCTATGTAAATGATGAAGACTCTGCCAGTAAAAGCTTGACCTTGGTACCACATTTAAAATGCCTGATAACCGAAATTCAAGAACACATATCTGTGGTTAAGAAAAGTAATAAATTAAGGGTAAAACATTTCCCACATTATTTTATTACGTTAGGCCGTATTTGTTATTTTCACTGCGAATATCATATAGCCAAAACCTTCGGAAATAACCAATGCTTTTGAAGGAGATTCCGCACAAACCAATGCTGAGTTGGATGACATGGGACAAGCTGAAGAATATTGTGAACCTGATCTTGCTCTCTGCCGTAAAAGCATGGTTCTCAGCGTCTCAATGTGGCAAAATCTTTTTACTTTTTGGGTGATGTACTTTGTAGTCAAGGTAACCAGGGGAAAGCAAAAGAGTATTTTGAGAGGGCCCTTGCTATTTTCCAAGAAATACTCGGGTGTCAGCATGTCCATGTTGCAAGGACTTTTAACAAGTTGGGTGCTGTACTTTATCACCAAGGTGACCTGGTAAAAGCAAAAGAGCACTTTGAGCGGGCCCTTGCTATTATCCAAGAAATACCCGGTTCTCAGCATGTCGATGCTGCAAGACTTTTAATAATTTGGGTGCTGAGCTTTATCTCCAAGGTGACCTCAGCAGGTCCTTGCTATTTTCCAAGAAAGGCTTAGTTCTCGGCATGTGAATGTCGCAAGGTCTTTAAACAACTTAGGTGCTGTACTTCATAGACAAAATGACCTGGTGAAAAGCAAAAGAGTGTTTTGAGTGGGCCCTTGCTATTTTTCAAGAAAGGCTTGGTTCTCAGCATATCGACGTCGCAAGGACTTTTAACAGTTTGGGTGCTGTATTTCGTGACCAAGGTGACCTGGTACAAGCAAAATTAAAGAGTGTTTTGACCGGACCCTTGCTATTTTTCAAGAAAGGCTTGGTTATCAGCATATCGATGTTGCACGTATTTTTGACAATTTGAGTGTTATACTTGCTGACCAAGGTAACCTGGAAAAAGGCAAAAGAGTATTCTGATCGTGCATTGACCATCTATTTTAACCAGGACTTTGACTGAGTTATTACATCATGAGGGCCACCGATTGTTCTAAGGAGCAATGTATAGTATAGTAACCTCAAAGGAATCCAAAGTAATGTTTGAAAGTACAGAAATGAAACACAGGCAGGGCCCGCACAGGGGGAGGCTCCCCTCCCCCCACCCCCCTCCTTCCCCCTCACTTTCGGTTTTCATATTACGACTATTACTGACATGTTTCGATGACAATTTTGACTAAATAAAGGAGTTCAGGAACCTGAGAAAAGTTTGATGAATAAAGTTCTCACGATCTGCCAGCTTCTGCTGATAAATCCCGCCACGCGCAGCAAGAGAAAGGTCATTTTCTACGGATCGAACTCAACTTAATAAAGGATCAGTAATCTTACAGTACTAAACACTCACACAGAGCCGGAGAACAGGAAGACAAACTTTGCCTCGGTGAGTCAGACGTGACAAATGAATTTGCTGGTCGTAACAATAATCGTCGAAAAAGAAATTTCGGTGAAAATTATGATGCTGCGTTCTTTACAGTATGTTACTAACGCCTACCTCGTTTGTTATACTAAATGCTTGATGAGTTGTAAAGTATTTATTTAAATAGTACTGAGTTGGCACCACTGAGGTTAACTGCATTTTACGGCTGAACTATCACTTGACTTTGAATTATTACAAGTAAAATAAGCTAAGATTGCTGCGAAGTAAAGTTAGATGCTAGACTGAGTCCGCCACCTTCCTTTAATCAAAGAGGTGGAGCGGTCTCCGTACTTCAAAAACTGCTCTGTGGGCCCTGAGGGAACATGAAACTGTCATCGGCAATGGAGTGAGCTGAGTAGCGCATCAAGTGAAAACTCTCCACCTGCGGCAAAACGCCTATTCTATTCTTTATGCATTCTTATTCTTGAGGCTCCAGCACTTGGCTAAGTAGCCTGACTTCTGGCTGTTATACACGATTGTGGTCTCATTCACACAGAAGTCCTTCAAGCTAATCCTGCCAAGCCGACCACGCGGTGGAAAGGTCAGACCACAACACCGGGAACTCCGTGACCTACTATTTTCGAATAGTGTGTGGGATCTTTAACGTCCCACATAGTTAATGAACAAGGGCTGTGAGACGGGACCTCCGGCTTATCGTCCTTATCCGAGAAGACTTGAAAGTCTAACCGTTTGTAGATGTAGTTACAAAGGCAGCACTTTCTCCTCAGTTATTAAAGACCCTGAGTGTTGGTCCGGCCGGAGTTGAACTCACGACCTCCCGCGTGACAGCCCGGTGCTCAACCAACTGAGCCACCGTAAAAAAAAGCGTTTTTATTACATTAGTTATTTCATTTTTAATTCTTTCATGTAAATTAAGAGACGATTTTTAAGAAATTAGTCATTTTATACTTTAGTCGTCTTAATATTGTGTTTTAGGTTATTTTTTTTTAAACATGTACTGTAAAGGGCCATTGGACATCGCTGGAAATGGCGCTATATAAATAGTGCATTTATTATTATTATGATTATTATTATTATTATTATTATTATGATTGTTATTGTTATGATGATGATGATGATGATGATGATGATTATTATTATAAAGAAGCCATTGAAGTTGCTAAAACATCTTCCTCCGTCCGAAGAAGAAGCTTTCTCTGAACAATGGCTTAAACTGGCAAAGAACAATATGTGAAACTTGCTTAAGGACATAAAATCGGACCTAAGCAAAATTAATAAGTACGAGAAAGATTTGAAAGAACATGACGGAAAACGCTATCAACCAAATAGAAGACAGTATTGTAGGCTTGCTTTCATCTTAGTGTCTTAAAGCTTGTTGGGCAAAGTTACTCAAGCTGATATTACAAGACGCATCATTTAATGATTTCCTTAAAGGTAACGTTCACTAAAACGAGAAAATAACTTTAAACCACAGAACATAATGTTTACAATCAAAATTTTTCGAACTTTTTCCAATGGAAGCGTTTGTATCTAAAATAAATGAATTTCAAAAACGCTTGTTTTGGTTTTCAAATTTCTCGAGCGCCGCCATCTTGAATAATGGTGACGTGACGTTTTGCCGAAGTGTTTCAAAACAAAAGCTCTTTGTGGAAAAACATAGATAACCATAACACGTCACACTTATTCAAGATGGCGGCGCCCGGGAAATTAAAGTGAAAAGAAGTGATTCTAAAGTTTTTTTTTTCGATTCAAACACTTTTTTGGAGAAAGTTGTCGAGCAAATTTAACTGCAAACATTAATTTGTTAGATTTATAATTATTCATTAGTGGGAGTGGAGCTTCCCTTTAAAGATATCCCTCCATACCAACTTAAGTGGTCATTGCTTTTGAAAATTTAATACTTCTCGGATCTAAATGACGAGAGTTACGTAAACCTGATTAAGACAACGATTCACGAAACACAAGAGGAATCCAAAGAGAAGACGAGTCGGTAAGCCCTACATTATTATAGGAGCCGATTAAACAAAAAGTGAGTGAGAAACCAGAATGAGAAAAACAATAACCTCTAATAGACAAGGGAGGACACAATCTCTAGATTGGAAAAAGAAGTGGAGTCACTGAACTTAAAAGAAAAACACAAAGGGAAAGCACTTGAAGAATTGGAAGCGTCAAGGGCAAAATTGGAAGAAATATTTAGAATGCGGACCAGTTGTGCTATTTTAAGATCGAAATCCAAATGGCATAACGAAGGTGAAAAGAATATACAATACTGTTTCAGTCTAGGAAAACGACACTAATTAGTCAGCTAAAGTAGAGTGACAATACTTGCATCAGTTCAGACAAAGATATTCTTTTTACTGCGAAGGCCTTTCATCACCTTAAGCAAGGACGACGACGACAATCTCGTACCCAGAGTCCTGAGGCTTTTTGGTCAGCGGGTGAGCGCCCGGAGAGACTTTGGGATAATGGACTTGAACTCTTTTTTTTGATTGGTCGCTTGAATAACAATGTCAGTCCGACAGGAATGATCGAAGTCAGTAAGTAACTCGAGGGAGATTCAAAATCTAAAACTAGTTTCAGTTCTGTTTGTTTTTTCTACCTCAGAAACGGAAATTTTCCCACGCTGCTAAAAACTGATTATTGTTGCTGTTGCAAAAGTATCTAGGGAAAACATTACATCAGTCTCTTTGGGGAGAATCCGGGGAAGAAGGTATTGTCGAAGCCATTCAGAATAACGGAAACATGAAATCGTAGTGGAAGAGGACATTTCTTTGCCGTTCTCGTCCTGACAACGACCATTTTTATTCTTAGCATGTGTACTCACACTTTCCAAGTCGAGTGATTTAGAGTAATCGCAAAATTATTACAGCAACGGGAAATAATATTTTTAGACAACGTTCTAAACCGCGCAAAAAATATCCCTGTATTAGTAAGCATCACCCATAGGAAACCCGCGTATCCCTAGATGCGCAGATCTTATGCGCTGCGCAACAACAGCAGTAAGCACTGTCCTTAATTATCTCTGATAAATGCTTGGTTACTACCAAATTTCTTTTAGGATACTAAGAGCCCTTGCTAAGTTCTGATTTCTCTGCATAGTCTTAAACTGCCCAAAACTATCCCTGAATTAGTAAGCACACATGTAGGAAACCCAAGTTGTTTAAATATATATAATCAAATTCCCATAACTGACGTAAAGAGTACTGTATGACAGTCAGTAAGGAGAATTGACATTCAGATCTTGGGAGTGAAAGGGTTAGTATCGGTTTTTTACTCGACGCTGACAAGCAGAGCATCATTTGAAAGGGGCAACACATAATATTATATGTACAATTATTGAATACCTGTGAAGTGTCATCAGTTTAGTGTAAAACGCTTTGAAATTCTCCACCTCAATGGCTGTCCAGCCACATCATATTCGTCTTCACAAATGCTCTAGCTTTGCCAACAGCCTTAAAATGGGATCTTAGCCATACCGGTTTTGGCAAATCAATCCATAAACAGAACACTTAATCTTAGTTTAAACTTCATTCGGAGAGAAACATAGGAACGTTTTTAACTTTCGATGTTTTGTCTGTGCAAGAAGAATTTTGATTTCGAGCGTGGCAGGTAAAAATTTGCATAATTTAGTGACAATATTTAAATTGTCAACTAATTGTCAATTTTTAAATCGTCACTAATTATCAATTTTAAATTGTGCTTGACACAATTAAATTTTAAAAAACTTTATTGAGTCAGCCAAGAGTTTGTATACCTCAGACAAGGAGTTTCTTTCAAATGGGATGTTGATGCCATCCCTGAGAAAGTGAGCAATGTTTTATCAAAAAAATAGCCTACTCATAGTTATTTAGCTGTTTTTCATTTAATTTTGCAGATTTCTTTCTGTCTCGATTCACCCAAGGTTCAACAAAAGAATAAAAAAAAATGAATTAGCTTGATAGACATTTCGTATCCAGAGCGTAGAAGCGCAAACAAAATAAAGACATTTCCTTCAGGGCTAAAAAGAAACAAGCAAAAAAACTAACTTTATCTTTCATTTTACATCATGTCACTTTATAGCTATTCGTCGTGAATAATGATGACATTAATAAATAATAATAATAATAATAATAATAATGATGATGATGATGATGATGATGATGATGTTGATGATGATAATATGATAGAATACTAATAACTAACAATTATTCTACGAGAGCCCGCTAGATATGAATTGATGGATAACCAACAAGGCACGTAGCGCTGAGTAGGTTGTAATCATTTTATATCCAGAAAAATTGTTTTATGAAAAACTCCATGGTGTTCAAGGGGGTAGTATTGTCGACTAAAACATCGATTTCTGCCCCGGTCTATTCCGGTCCAAAACAGCTTTAGTTTGCCATTTTTTAATTTCTCAGAGCTGCTGACACTTTCTTCGACCATACTAGGTCAGTACAGCAGGTATATTAACTGATAAACTGATAGCCTGTGTCCAGCGAGCCAATGCTGGAAACCTGGTATCCATTATAGTTCAGTTTTTAATAATTTAATTTATAGTAGCAATGACACTCACTTTATTTTATTGAAGCCGTCTCATACTCGCGTAGCTGATGAGCACAACACTGAAATCTGCTCAGTGGGGAAACCGTAAATCGAATGGAAGCTCATGAAATTAAAGTAAGTTAAATCCAATGTTGGGTTTTTTGACGAGAAGAGAAAATTGGTGTACCCGAAGAATTACCTTTCAAACCTCTCGTAGCAGAGATGAGAAACGCAACCTCCATATGTCTCCGAGACTGGGAATCTCACTACTGCGCCAGCCTCCCCCCTCCCCCCAAATCATTAACAAAAACGCTCCCAATAAAAGCCATTTTATTTAACTGTTTCACTGCGCGTAAGCTTTGTCTTTTCACCATCGGCTGTTCATGCAATCGACCTCTTTAGCTTGTACGTTTTGTTTTCCCCTTTCAGACCACGTGACGTTCTCAAGGGAATTTTCCTTTTGTTTTTTTGTAAGTTATTCGTACATAAGCACGGATGATAAGACGACGTTTGAAAGAAACTGTTCTCTAGAGTAACATCACGTGGTCTGGAATGGGAAAAAAAACGTACAGGCTAATTATAAAGAGGTCAATTTCGTGCATATAGGAAGGAAGGAATGGCTGTAGATGAATTTACACTAATATGATACAAAGATTTCCATGCTGTAATGAGGCAATTGCTGATAGACGAACGAATGAATTTGATGACAGAGCTATTGGTATTGTCAAATAACAAAACCGCGACGCATTAACCGATACGACGTGATTTTTTGTTTGAAAATTTATCATCGGCCTGTAACAAGTCAAAGGAAATATGAAATGGCGTCTGCAATTGACAGTTTTCATTGCCTTTTTGAGTTCGGCGAGAGACAGCCGTCATGTAAAAGAAGGGCTCTGAAGTCTTCCCGCCCAACTTTTCTTTCTCGGATCTCGGATCTCGGATCCCGGATCTCGTATCTCGGATGCAAGCAAAACAAAATTTCAAAGGAAATTTTGTCCAGAATTTCGGACTGGAATGAAACTCACTATATCACGCAATCTCGTCCCATGAACAAATTTCTCAGCAGAAGGGAAAATAAGAGATTGAACTTAAGTCGTCTGGTGCACACAAGTAAATCTCATGTTAACCCTTTATTATCACCAGATTTTTTTTAAACAGATTTTTCTTGTTCAAAAAGCGGCCATTTAACCCCAATTGTTAATGATTTTAATCGGATCAGTAATAGCTACTGCAACGTTGTACCACTCTTGCATTTATGGTTAAAATCATCTCTCCAACAAAGATGATTTTAAAGTCATGAATCTAGGCTGAGCGTAACTTTGATGAATTTGATCCCAACTCTCTCTCCTTTGTTGCTCTTATAGACTTCCAAAGTGAGTCCTTTGCTGAGCATCAGGCGATCATTGTAGTTAGCGGTCCTCACAAAGCCACTGTCATGCGCAGTATAGCACGATCCCCAGCGCTCATCCAGTTTCAGAGTGTATACAAATTGACCAGGGTAGACTGAGTCAGTGGTTTTGGGGGTCACGGGATCGCGTCGAATGGACGACAAAGTTGAACCCGGAACACCATCGCATCCATAGCAGG
Organism: Montipora foliosa; assembly: GCF_036669935.1. Lineage (NCBI taxonomy): Eukaryota > Metazoa > Cnidaria > Anthozoa > Scleractinia > Acroporidae > Montipora > Montipora foliosa. Next base: position 4,434,601 of record NC_090873.1, on the reverse strand, counting down.
GGCCATGGTTGGCATAATTTCCCTGATCAGGGCTCTCAAAGCCGATAAACTTGGAGCCATCGGACACTCCGTATCTGATGTCGCTGTCAGCTGTCTTCCCAATACCGATGTCATTCGCGACCGTGATTTGTACTGAAAGCGGAGCATCATCTGTCAACACTCCGGCGGGGACCAAGACAACCTTAAGAAGTGCGTCGTTCTCTTTTGAGCCAGCGTTGAATGTGATCTGAGCTGCGGAAGTGGACCGATCGCTAGTGATGTACCACGCATGGGATTCGAGCCATAGAGGTGTCATGTGGAATGTTTTGATCGTTCCCTGGTGGGGATAAGAAAAGAGAGGAATGACGTAATCGGACCTATTATTATTATCATTCACGAGGAGCTTTAGAATCGACAAAGGAAACTGGAAAGGCGACGCCACAAAAAAAACTGCATTCAATGTTTCTTTCAGTCTTCCGCGAATCCAACGTGAAATTACAAATCAATTTAGTTTGAAGCAGTCAGTTTCTTCGAGCAACCTGTCTCAAAATTTTCCTGCCCCATAGCTTTAATGAAGAATTGTTCACCGTAACATATATATTCTTATTCCGTAACATTTCTATTCATGCTGTGACGAGCTTTCTAAACATTGCGTGTTGTTAATTTCAAACCAAACCTTGATAGTCACTCAAACTTTGACTAAATGTCACAGTGATTGTAACGAACAAGATCGGATGTTGAGACCTGTGACTTTTGTCGAGAAACTTGACTCGAAACACTGTTGACGTTGTTATCGGTCTGTGGGAGGATAAATACATTAAGGCAGTTGCGATTTGCTCGGCAATAAAGTTTGAAAGCAAATAATTCAATGAAAGTGTCAAGTGAGTCCTATGTTATGTTTTTTTGGTCATTCCGAGCTATTTTAGCCGTCATTTTGTAAGATCTTTTCTCGACCGCCAGTTAGAGAGTTGAGAAAATTGACAAGGCAGGCAACACCAAGCCGCCGGCCGGTGACCTCGTATTCTTCAAGCTAGAACTGACGCCAAACCAGTAAAATTCTCACCTAAAAAAAGTAGCATCCGATCGATTAGGGATTTCCCCATACCTTCGCCGAATTTTAGCTTTTTCTTTCGAGTCTCTCGCGGCTGGAAGAAAAAAATAACAAATCAAAATTGCGGCTGCATCTGCAGTGTCGAAAGGCTGAAAAAGAGACCGAAGTGAACCGTGCCGAGTGGGAGTTTACAAATGGTACAGGATTTTTCCGGTGTTTTCGGTTGGAACGGGAAAAGAGGAGGAATTCCATCTTTTTCGGAACCTTTCCTGTGGAATGAGCTGTACCAACTGAATTTCCAACCGGAATTTTCGGTTTTTGTTGACAAATGATAAACGCACAAGATCACCGACCGGCGGCTCGTTGTTGCCTGCCTTGTCAATTTTCTTGTCTCTCTAACCGGCGGTCGAGAAAATATCTCGCAAAATGACGTCTAAGACAACTCTGAACGACCAAGAAAACATAACACAGGGCTCAGTTTACACTTTGTTTGATCTTTCATTGAATTATTTGCTTTCAAACTTTAAATTTATCGCCGAGAAAATCGCAACCGCCTTAATATATTTATCCTTCTACAGATCGATAACAACGCTAACTATTACTATGTCTTGCCGACACTTTTTTACTTGTAAATACATTTTTATTAATACTACACGTTTTTTAATATAGTTTTTATTTTAATAAGTAGTATATTGATTGTAATTTTATATCTGGAAATTAATTTTAAAATAACAACGCTAACAGAGGGTGGTCCACCTGTGCTCGCAAAGTGAAAAATTCGAAGGGAAAACTGAATTCCGAGACAATTTTCTAGAGAAATCGCAAGTACAATGGTACTCAACGCCTAAGCTCTTACCTCTCCATCACATCCTAGAGTAGGAGAAGGTGGCGAACAAACTGACGGATCCGCTTGAGTTTTAGTCTCATAAAATACAACAACAACCACATGAGACAGTAAACAACTAAACAGGGACTTTAAGATCTAAGACGGCGACGTCGACGAAAACGTCTTTAGTCGTTCACTTCGTACAATGTGGGCGAACTATCCTAAAACTAAATTTGTACCAGCGAATTCAGAGTAAAATTGAAATATAGAATGAAAGATTCGCATTTGTACACTCAAGTTGTCGTTAAAACCTCAAATTTGGTAATAGAGCGTTTTCAAATGACGTCACGGCGGCCATGTTTGTGTTCCAAAACAAAGGAATGGCGGCCATAATGGTGTACCAAACTAATCCTCCGGGAATTGAACTCTATTTTCATGCAAATACTTTCCTTTGTTTCAGCAATCCAATATGGCCGCTGGTCACGTGAGTGAAAACGCTCTATTTCACGTTGTTGTTATGCAGAGAACCGCAAAAACATGAACTAGAATGCTTGCCGCTCGTGCAGCATGCTTTTTTCTTCTTTTTTTAGCCAACGAAATCATGGTTGGTGTCGTTGTTGCAGCCGTAGCCGTCGTCGTTTCTTAAACTCCCAGTCTCGTCACCAGAGCCTCGGATCTTATGTCTGCGCAAGATCCGAGGCTCTGGGAAACTCTATGGCTAAATTGGCTATAAAAGTGAACCCTACGGCGCCTGCTCACTCCTCGTGCTAACATGAATGCACCAATCAGAGACACTTTGCATTGTTTTTTTACGAAAACCTATGAGAAGATACTTTGCTTAAGGGTTCCCCAGAGCTCTTCTCTCGCAAAGTCATCCGCAAAAGTGAAGATCTCTATGGTCGAGATTGTTAAACTCCCTAATATTTCAAGCATGCGCAGGCCACACCTTTTTCTCAATTTTTTAAAGACCCTAAATATTCGAGTATCCCGGAGTCACCATCATCTTTTCAAGACCTCTAGCCGTGGTTGGTCTTGCTGCAGATACAATGAACCTCTGTGATCGCCATCGATATTCACCTAACCCATGTCCTCCGTCTTCCGACAGATCCATGTTTTTTAATAAAACACTTTTTGAACTTTTAATCTGAAATATTGACGTTGGCTTAGCTTTGTCCGTACAATTTTCAGTTTCAACTTCAACCTTAGAGTAAACGCGACACTCTTCTTCTTCTTCGAGAAGCTTCTGTCAGCGTCGAAGGAAAATATGTGAACACCAACTCTCTACTTGTTTCTGCCCCCTACCAGTCAACTCTTTCTGCGGCTTGAAATTTTTTTTTACTCCGACCGACAGACCCAAAACTGAGTAGGAAACGCTTTTGACGGGTAAAGAGACGTTGAAAAAAGGACGGTTTAACAGATTTCAAATCGCAGCTTCAGGGCGCCCTAAAATATTGTGCGATTTTCAGCCTTTCAGAGCTGTGCGGCGGAGAACGTATTTCTGGGCGAAAAACAAATCGAAAAAAAAAGATATATCGTTTGTGTTGACCTTGTTGCACACTTTAGTAATATTCGCAAAAAAAATACCGTTCTCTGAATCTCTCCATGTTGCAATCGATAGTTCTGCAGCACGATTTTTAGCAAGTATTATCGAATCTTTAGTTTCCTCGATCATGCGAAATTTGAATCCTATATTTACTATGATAAGAACGTCTAATTTCGTTGTGATTTGAGCCTGAAAACGTTTTACATGTTCTTAAAGTTGTGTGGTATACCAAGTTCGGCAACAAACTGAGATGTTCTTCAGTGTATCATACACTAAGAAAATCGTTAATGCTATAAAATGTCCCTTAGTATTTGAGTTAAATGTCCTGTTAAAATATAGGATCACATATCTTTTATCACACGTCCTTTATCTATACCACTCGCTGACGAAAATTAAACAAAAAAATGAGAAAAATATAGACGTTCATATCTAATTCAGCTTGGTTATGTTCGTAGTATGTCCTTAACATTTTGGTTAATCTAAGCCGCGACGTTCTTATGAAAAAACAGAGAGAGCATAAAACAACAGCAGTAATTTGCTTTTGGAGAGGTCATTTTCCGACAAATTAATTTTGCAATCCCGGAAAATCAAACTATCGAACATCAAATTGTAAGTTATAATTACAATCACTCACTCCACAAGTCACAACTGACAAAAATCCAAGCAACATCCACAATTTCGTCATCTTCAAAAAGTCGTCTCAACTGGCTTTGTTCAAGTTCAATGAACGCGAGAAGGCGAGAAGAGAAACGCAAAACTGAACTCGAGTGTTTTGTGAAACATCGATTTTGTAGGTCCAATCTGGACTAATTAGCGTTAAATAGTAAAATGTTTGTTTGCTTCTAATGATGAATCGGTTGAGTTTGTTCAACTGCCCTATGGTAAACTAGAGTGTGAAATTGGAAAGCTGCCTTGGTCAAATTTTAACTAATTAAGAAACTTCTGATTTCTTACCTTAGCCATAGCTCTTGGTCTAGTTTTTTTAGGAGCACTTTGGTCGAAGAAGCCGATGTGGAATTCTCACGCCTTAATTGGGAGTTGTAAGGTTATTTTGTCAACGCGAAACGTAGAGCTTCGATTGCATTTCTAGCTCGTGCTGTATGACCATATATGGAGAATGATTGCTCCGGAGTAGCTTTTGAGATTGAAACAACTGGCTCATGATCAGTTCAGAATTTAACGAATTTTAAACCACCACATTTACAGTTTTGGGATATGCACGACATATATGGTTAAGAATGCCAAACAATTATCTAAAGAAAAAATACTGTTGTCATGAATTACAATAATTGAAAGCTAACAATTTTATAATCAGTCGTTTGACTTAGTTACCATTTATAAACGCGGTGCAATAACTGAAAGCTATAAGTTAAAACAGTGTAAAATCGATGCCTAATTCAAATTACTTAAAATGCATCCTTTAATAAATAACGTATAAAGCTAACCATTTGGCGTTCGGTGAAAAATCCCAGCCGGGAAGGTCACGTCCTACTGCAATATCAGGGAGTTTAATTAAGGGTGCGTTCGATTGACCGTATTCCGGAATAGGAATACATGGAATACAAGCTGGAAATCCTTCGTTTTTGCGGAGATTCACATTAAAATTGTCAACATTTGCTAAAATGCTATTTTAAACATATTTTCATCATCCTTGCAGTTTCGAAACGCGCCAAACATACCGTTTTAATCATCTTCAACATGTGGAAATATGTTGATGATACTACGGTATCAGAGAACATACCTAAAGGCCAACAGAGCAAGTCACAAGAAGCAGTAGATGCAATCTACGATTGGTCCAAGGAAAATTTGTTCCAGCTTAATGGCGAGAAGACTAAAGAGTTAGTTATATCCTTCAGTCGTGACTCCCCGCAACTCCCTAGGGTTTGCATAGACGGAACTCCTATCAAAACCATACAGAGCACAAAGCTACTCGGCTTGACAATCAATGATACGCTAACGTGGCACGACCATATAGAAGAACTTGTTAAAAAAGCGTCGAAGAAACTGTACTTTCTTATTCAACTTAAGCGCGCGCACGTTCCTACTTCAGATCTTGTAACATATTTTTGCGCATGTATCAGGTCTTCACTAGATTACGCTTGTCCGGTTTTCCATTACAGTTTACCAAAGTATCTACAAGTCGAGCTCGAAAGAGTGCAAAGGAGGGCCCTATCATGCATTTTTCCCAGGGTGCACTACTCGGACGCCCTTCAGTTAGCAGGGCTTGAGTCCATCAGGGCCCACCAGGAAAAGTTAACAGAACACCTTTTTAAGTCTATTGTTAATGATCCACGGAGTAAGATTACCAGCCTCCTGCCTCCCTCAGTTTCTATCTCATATGAGCTGAGAAGGCAGAGGAGGTTTGCCATGCCTCTTGTAAAGACAAATAGATTTGCAAATTCATTCATAGTTAAGAGTGCGAGGGAAGCATTTAAGTAATTTCTGACAGTAGTCGCTTTGTAATTATATAATAGTAGTAGTTTTTAAATCATTTCTTATATTTCTTACTTGTAAAGAGGCGCAATTCAGTTTTTTTTAACTGCAATGTTTTTTCTTAATAAACACACACAGTCACACACAGTCACACACTCCACGTATTTTTATTCCGGAATAGGGTCAATCGAACGCGCCCTAAGAAAAGGAAGACGGCTAAAATCGTGCTGCACGTGCGGCACGCATTGTATCACACGTACTCTGCATATTAAAGACTACGTCACGTTATTTTAGGGTGTGAAATGGAACTCTCAACCACTCGTACCAACTTATTTTAAGGATTATACTTCGGTAACATTTTACGAGACAAACGAGGGGGAAAATCGATAGTGCAAAGTTATATCAGTTTCGAGGTGACGTATTTGTCGACGTCGTAGATCAACCATTAGGGAGCTTACGAAACGACCGTGCCGACGGCAACGATGACGCTACAAAACAATAGGTTTAGTGAGCAAAAACAATGGCTCTGCACGCTCTGCACGTGCGTTTTACATTTTGGTACATTTCTTTGCCGTCATCTCCTAAATGACGACGTGAAATGACCAAATTCAAGGTTATATAATAATAATAATAATAATAATAATAATAATAATAATAATAATAATAATAGTAATAATAATAATAATAATAAAGACTTTATTTATACAGGATAGCACGTCATAGCCACAGGCTAATAAACTTGTGGCCCTGATTTAATCAACTAAATCAGTTCTGTGGAGGACTTTAGCACACGACGATGAATTTTCAGTTCTCTCTCTACGCTTCCAACCCACTCATACCAGTTTAATTCCTCAACAGTTACTACACATTTTTAACGCGAAACGACATAAAATAGTTTCGTAGTGATATGAATAACGCGAACTCGTATTTTTAAATGAAGTCCTCGTATATGTAGCCGTCGTCGTCTTCGTTTCGTAAGCTCCCTATTCTCTCGAGACACAAATAGCAATGATGTAATGACCAATATTGCTCGTGGACGAACAAAAGGAGCTTTTGAGAGATGTTTTGCTTTTCGTCCACCGACATGGCGGAGATGACTTCACGAGAAAACTACCTATTGACGGCACGTCCAGGTAACAAAAAAAAAAACATTACGTCACCATTATAACAGGCAGGGTTGCCGGTTTACAAAAAATAACATGCAGTAATCTTTTTGTTCAAAGAGCAATTCTCTTCGACGCGGAATAGATTGCTTCAGCCTGTCAGAAAATGATTAAGACCGATTAAGACAACCGACTTCGAATTCCTGATAAAGCCTAGCTTGCGAACGCACGACCGTCGGAAATATGTCTGCGTTCGAAGGTTAGATGAAGCCATTCTTAATTAATCTTAATTAAGGTGTCATTTTCAATACCCAGGATGCCAGAGGTGTTTTTTTCTCTTAGAGCGACGGAATAACGAGTCGCGAAGCGGCGAGAAAAACCTCTGGTACAGGCCGTCGAGTTCTCTGAGAAGGCCGGTCCAATGGGATGCCGTTTCATATTCTCAAAGTCAGATTTTGACCCTAGCAATTCGATTGGTTCCAGGAACTTGTTAGTTCTGACGAGTACTCTGATTGGTTTAATTGCTGTCATCCTGATTTCTCGAGCCCACTATGGCCATAATCGAATCCGTCTGCAGAGTTCCGGAAATCGAGGCTTTGAAGGCAGAAAAAGTTCAGTGGGTTCTACATTTTTTTTTGATTTTCGTATATGTCCGCCAAAATTCAACTTCGGAATTTGACATCCAAATTTCAATTTTGAGTTTTATTTTCATATTCGACATCGAAGTTTTATATGGAACCTTGAATTTTTTAATTTGACATCGAAGTAAATAAGACGAATGTACCGTGGGAACTGATGATACCGGATTGGTAGGTTATATCACATATCAATTTACCGAGTTTTCTCGATGTCAATCAAACGGGGCATGGAACTGAGGTTCTTAACGGCTTAGGCCTGTACCAGAGGTTTTTCCTCGCCTATTCCGTCGCTCTGAGAGAGAAAAACCTTTGGCAGTCAGGGAACATTCTCAACTTAATAAACGGAAAAACATTTTCTGACCCTTGCTCTGTGGGTGGGCCTATGGTCAATGTAGCTTCAATAATCTTAACTGGCTTTAGCACTCATCATTTATTAGACTGAGTGCATCAATGGCGGCCAAAAAAATATTCTTTTGTTTACGTGCTAATTAGAATTACTAGCCTCTCTCTAAAGCAACATTTCTTTTGTAATCTTTCCATACAAACGAGGCTATGGAGTCTAATTAGCACGTAAACAAAAGAATATTTTTTGGCCGTCATTTATGCATTCGGTCCATCATTTTCAAGAGGGCACGGTATGGAGTCCTACAATGTGATTGGTTCTTCACGGCGCGATCCCGATTTAATTATCTCTGCCCACGTGCACTATCCAAACGCCCTGGGAGTTTTGGTCCTTCTTTTTATTATCACCAGATTTTTTTAACAGATTTTTTTTGTTCAATAAGCGGCCATTTAACCCCATTTGCTAATGATTGTAAGCGGATCAGTCATTAGGCTACTGAAACGTCATACCACATTTGGATTTGTGGTTTAAATCATCTCTCCAACAACGATGATTTTAAAGTTATGAATCTAGGCTGAGCGTAACTTTGATGAATTTGATCCCAACTCTCTCTCCTTTGTCGCCCTTATAGACTTCCAAAGTGAGTCCTTTGCTGAGCATCAGGCGATCATTGTAGTTAGCGGTCCTCACAAAGCCACTGTCATGCGCAGTATAGCACGATCCCCAGCGCTCATCCAGTTTCAGAGTGTATACAAATTGACCGGGGTAGACTGAGTCAGTGGTTTTGGGGGTCACGGGATCGCGTCGAATGGACGACAGTGTTGAACCCGGAACACCATCGCATCCATAGCAGGGGCCATGGTTGCCATAATTTCCCTGATCAGGACTCTCAAAGCCGATAAACTTGGAGCCATCGGACACGCCGTATTTGATGTCGCTGTCAGCTGTCTTCCCAATAGCGATGTCATTCGCGACCGTTATTTGTACTGAAAGCGGGGCATCATCTGTTAACACTCCGGCGGGGACCAAGACAACCTTGAGAAGTGCAGCGTGGGCTGTTGAGCCAGCGTTGAATGTGATCTGAGCTGCGGAAGTGGACCGATCGCTGTTGATGTACCACGCGTGGGATTCGAGCCACAGGGGTGTCATGTGGAATGTTTTGATTGTTCCCTAGTGGAGATAAGAAAAGAGAGAAATGACGTAACCCGATCTATTATTATTATAATTATTATTATTATTATTATTATTATTATTATTATCATTTTTATTATTATTATTGTTATATCTTTGTATTTGATCACGAGGAGCTTTAGCATCGACAAAGGAAACTGGAAAGGAGACGCCACAAAAAAAACTGCATTTAATTAGTGAAAAATAGCACGTTTCTTTCCCGTCTTCCGCGAATCAACAACGAGAAATTACAAATCGGTTTGGTTTGAAGCAGTTTTTTCGAGCAACCTATCTCAAAATTTTCTTGCCACATAACTTTAATGAAGAATTGTTCTCCGTAACATACCCTGAGAGAGAATTTGCCTGACGTTGAGGCAATTTTCGGCCAAACAATAGTCGCGAAAAATTGCCATGTGCAACGCACCCAAAGACGCACTTATCGCATCATTATAATGATGAACAACATGAGCCCATGAGTAGGAGCGAGCAGTTCCCATAAAAAGCCCATGTCACGGCATTCCATTCTATTTTTGGACTACCTTTGCCGCAAAACAACGAAGGCAGTTCCCGTTCGGTGACGCTATGACGTCAAGTTAGTTTCCCGTGATTGGTCATCGGGCTCCTGCGGGAGTCTCATTCGCGGAAAATTCAATCTAATAATAAATCGGTCTGTGAAAACGCCGTAACAGGAATATATGGGAGTTGCTCACTCCTAATCATGGAATCCTGTGAACAAGAAGGGGTTTTGCGGTCTGTGTGTCTCTTGTCGAGGAACCTGAACAAAATTCCGAGACATTTTGCCAGAGAAATTGCCAGTACAATGGCATCTTATCAACGCCTAGGCTCTTACCTCTCCATCACATCCTAGAGTAGCACAAAGTGGCGAACAAACTGAGGGATCCGCCAGGATTTTAGTCTCATAAAATACAACAACAACCATATGAGACAGTAAACGACACGACCAGATTGGGACGTCAGGGAGCTATGACTAACCGCCACAAAACAATAATATCATTGGTTAAAAGAGCATAACTAATTGTGCTGCACGAGCAGCACGGATTCTAGCTAGTATGTTTGCGGTCCTCTGCAAAACGACGACGTGAAATCACCAGATTTGAGGTTTTAACGACAACGTATTCAGACAGAGAATCTTCCACTCTCTTTTTTCACTTAGAAACCGCTCGTACCAATTTATTTTTAGGATACTGGCCCTCACGTTGTAACACGTGAACGAGACTGAATAATTGCGAAAGACTTGTGATAGAGCGAAGTTATATTCTGAGGTGACGTTTTGTCGACTGTTGCCGTCGTAGATCTTAATAGGGACTTTAAGACCTACGACGGCGACGTCAACGAAGACGTCACCTCAAAATAAAACTTTGCTCTATTATAAGTCTTTCGCGATTATTCCATCTCGTTCACGTCGTACAATATGAGCGAAGTATCCTAAAAATAAATTGGTAAGAGCGATTTCAGGGTGAAAATAGAGAATGAAAGATTCTCTGTAGTATGCTCACGTTGTCGTCAAAACCTAAAATTCGGTGATTTCACGTCGTCATGCAGAGAACCGCAAAAATATGAGCAATAATCCGTGCCTCACGTGCAGCACGATTATTTATGCTCTTTTAACCAATGATATCACTGTTTTGTGGCGTTGTCGTCGACGTCGTCGTCGTAGATCTTAAGCTCCCTAATGTCCCTATTAGAACCTACGACGGCGACGTCGACGAAACGTCACCTCAAAATATGACTTAAAGCATGTAAGTCTTCAGCGGTTATTTCATCTCGTTCACTCACGTACGGTCTCACGTACGTACAAGGTGAGCGAATTATCCTAAAACTAAATTTATACAAGCGGTTTCAAGGTAAAAATATTAAATGAAAGATTCGCATTTCCCCGCTTACCTTGTCGTTAAAACCTCAAATTTGGTGATTTCACGTTGTTGTTTAATATGCCGAATACTGCAAAAATATGAGCTAAAATGCGTGCCGCACGTGCAGCACGATTATTTCTCCTTTTTTAGAGCGGTTTTCAATTGAGTGTCGAGAGCAATTAGCAAATTACTTTGGTTTTGCATTACTTTACTCAGTGATTGGTTCAAAGTTGTGGCGACACTTTTTCAACCAATCAGAAGTGAAACCAAAACCAATAGTGGCTATCGCGTGCACATTTTCCCGCGCTCTGTGTCGGCTACGTGTAATTACTTTGAGTTTTGATTGGCTTACTGGATTGTCTCCGTCCTTTTTGATTGGCCAAAGTAATTACTTTGGTTTTGGTTTTACGAAACTCATTTGAAAACAACTCTAAAGCAACGATAAAATTGTTTGTGGCGTTGTCGTAGCCTTAACCGTCGTCGTTTCTTAAACTCCCTAATATTTCAGGCAGGTCACACCTTTTTTTCAGTTTAAAGATCATCTTTTCAAGACCTGCAGAGATACATTGAGCCTCTGTGATCTTCAGAGGTTAGTTGCGACAAAATCAACGATAATGGCGTCTTGGAAATTACATCCATGACTGGCTTTTGTCAGTGTGATTTTATTCACGAATCGAACTATTTTTTGCTCTAAATCGCATTTTTTTTCCCCAGCCATTGAGAAAAGAATTCTAAAACAAAACAACCAATCAGATTGTAACCAATCAAATTGTAGGAAAATGACAAAGAGAGCTATTGTGTGGCGTTCCCAACTGGATCAATAAAAAATTGGTACGGACGAAAATCCCGTACTGATTTGAGCGATTTCTAAATGGCTGCAATAGAGTGGTAATTGAACTGAGTTGAGTGCAAGCTGCGCGCTCTTTCTATTTTGAAATTACAAGTATAATTTCAGACAATAATATACACGACAAATTTTCAGCGCGTTGATTGGCTGAGAGCACGGCAGTTAATCCCAAACAGAGTGCAGAAAAATCAAATTTAGTGCAGACAGTTGAAATTTGTGGCATAAAGGTGAAATTTTTGCATGATATACACTCAAATGCGAACCCTGCATGGCGCAATTCTTGGCTCAGTTTTTCCGTGATTGTGTGATAGGCGTGTATTGTTCTACTTAATTTAAGTTAACCATCTCGAATTTTTCAATGAATATTATTATAAATAATCACATGATTTTTCTTGTGCAATTTGGAATAAATAATTACTTTTAAATATCTTCAAAGATTACAAACTGCACTTGGAAGAAATTTATCACTCGTAACTTATTTATTCCAATCATGCGTTTACTTAAACAAAGTACTCTGCGCTCAGTCAATTTACCATTGTATTCCCTTAATTGTAGACAAAGGCCGTCTCTTTTATTTCTTCTTTTACTGTCATTCGACAGATCCATATTTTTTTTAGTAAAACACTTTTTGGGGTTTAATCTGAAATATTAACGTGGGCTTAGCTTTGTCCGTAGAGTATTTTAGTTTTAACTTCAACCCCAAGTTAAAAGTCACACCTCCACGGGAGAGTAATTTTTGTCCGCGTGGAAGGAAAATATGTTAACACTAACACTCTACTCGTTTCTGTCCACTGCCATTCGACTTTTTCTGCAGCTTGAAACTGTTTTTTTAGATGGTTTGCGTTTTTCTTTTTGCTTTTATTTCCTCCGACCGACTGACACAAAATTAGAAAATGCAATTGATTGTAAACGGTCATAAAATAACGACCCAACAGATTTCAAATCGTAGCTTCAGGGCGCTCTAAAAAAAGGTAATACATGTTACTTAACTATGCAACGAAGCTTAATTTAAAACAATATTGTGCTAGTTTTAGAGCTGTGCGGCGTAGCACGTATTTCTGGGCGGCTCACAAATTGAAAAACAGAAATATGGTTCGTGAACTTTTAGTGCGAATTAGGACAACTCGTCGTACTTTCCTGAATAAATTTGAACAACAATTTGTTGCGCACTTTAGTAATATTCGTGGCCGTTCTGTGAATCTCTCCGTGTTACAGTCGATAGTTTTTGTAGCACGATTTTTTAGCAAGTATTACCGAATCTTTTGCTTCCTTGATTAAGTACTCTTTTTATAAGAACGTCTGATTTTGAAGCCGAGGATGAACGTTATTATTTTGTTGTTTTGAGCCTGAAAACGTTTTACATATGTTGTTAATGAAAGTTGAGTGGTACACTAGAAGTTCACACAATAAGAAAATCATATTGTTGATTTAACTACGAAATGTCTCTAAGTATTTGAGTTAAATGTTCTGTTAAAATACTGTAACAGTTTCCTATTTCGTTTGCCGCCCGTCCTTTATTAATACCACTCACGAAAACAAAACACATTAACCAATAGCAAAATATAGACGTTCATAACTAACTCAGGTTGGTTATATTCTTAGTACGTCCATCTAAGCCTAAAGGAAGGCAAAACGTAACAGCAGTAATTTGCTTCTAGAGCCGAGGTCATTTGCCGACAAATTAATTTTGCAATCCCGTAAAATCAAACTATTGAACATCAAATTGTAAGTTATAATTACAACCACTCACTCCACAAGTCACAACTGACAAAAATCCAAGAAACATCCGCAATTTCGTCATCTTCAAAAAGTCCGTGTCAACTAGCTTTGTTCAAGTTCAACCGAGAAGGCGAGAAGAGAAATGCAAAACTGAGTGTTTTGTAAAACATAAATTTCAGTATAGGTCCAATCTGGACTAATTAGCGTTAAATAGTAAAATGTTTGTTTGCTTGTAACCTTGAATCGGTTGAGTTTGTTCAACTGCCCTATGGTAAACTAGAGTGTGAAATTGGAAAGCTGCCTTGGTCAAATTTTAACTAATTAAGAAACTTCTGATTTCTTACCTGAGCCATAGCTGTTGGTCTAGTTTGTTCAGGAGCACTTTGGTCGAAGAAGCCGATGTGGAATTCTCACGCCTTAATTGGGAGTTGTAAGGTTATTTTGTCAACGCGAAACGTAGAGGTCCGATTGCATTAATTTTCTAGCTCGTGCTGTATGACCATATATGCAGATTGATTGCTCCGGAGTAGCTTTTGAGATTGAAACAACTGGCTCATGATCAGTTCAGAATTTAACGAATTTTAAACCACCTCATTTCCAGTTTTGGGATATGCACGACGTTGGTTAAAAATGCCAAACAATTATCTAAAGAAAAATTACTGTTGACATACAATAATTGAAAGCTAACAATTTTACAATCAGTGGTTTGACTTAGTTACCATTTATAAACTCGTTGCAATAACTGAAAG
>NC_090873.1:4410326-4415326 GCF_036669935.1 Montipora foliosa | reverse complement strand
TTTCTGCACTGTTTCCTTATTCTAATAGCCTTTCCCTTTACATTAACATGTTGATTTATCAGGCTAAATTGGTTCTTATAAATATATGGTGCTTTATCGGCCAAATTTCAGCCTGAAGTTCTTAATCCACTTGTTCTTATATGCGAGTGTTAAGTGTAGCTTTCAGTGGACCAAGATGCAGTTAACCCGTCCCAGCTTTAACTGGTGCCATTGACAAGGAAAATCGTCTCTTGTTCGACAGTAAAATTTAGAAGTGTCACTCTTTGGAGGCAACATTAGCAACGCTACTGTACAGTGTATGTTTGCAAAATATGTCAAAGTACCAGAAATATTTGTCCAAACCGTGCTTCAGCTGTAACAGAGATCTTTGATTCGAGACTATCGCATTTGTCTCGTTAATATTATTTTGTCCACCAGAGACGGCCAGGACTCACAAAGTTCTGCCTTTTAGCGGCAAAGTATATCGTTGCATTGACTGCAAACAACAATAACATTTTCAATGAGCCTCTGTTTAGTGTCAAAGGAGCGGTTGCTGTGAATAGACCATTTGTGGCGGGAAATTCGAGTAGCCTGTCGCACTTGATTGGGTGAGAGACTGGGAATAGTAATCTTGAGGTGCAATCTGGGACAGGTACTCAGGAGGTGCTACAGGCACGCCCTGTTGATAGGAAACTTGTTGTTGTTGATATGCGAGCGCCTGCGGTGCTGACTGTTGGGAAGGAAAGCCCTGTTGGACATTGCTAGGTGCCTGCATAGGAACCTGGGTCGGACCATGCGCATGGCCCAGCTGACCAGGCTGGTAAGGTGTTGATGTCACGTGGTCTGGCACATGAGCTACATAGGGATGAACAGGTCCAAGGCTCGAGTATGATGTTCCCTAGAAAACGGAAAAAAAAAGTGGTCTTCGCAAAAGATCTTGTCAATGCTACACACAATATGTGGCGAAGTTAAACCCTTATCCCAAGAGGACTGGTCACGCCAAGAAGGACTGAAAGAGAAGTTACATGTTAACCTCGGCGAAGGAAATGAAGAGCTTTTTTTCCGGTGTTGACTCGGGGGATACTCGGAAAAAATCAGAGTGCTCCTTTGCAGGAGTCGAACCCTAGTACTCGGAAGTAGCATTCGAATTAGTAATCGGAAGGTCGATGGTTCAACTCATGCAAAGTGGAACTCGGATTTTTCCGAGTATCCCCGAGGCAACATCGAAAACTAAATCTTTATTGCGTCGGATAATCGCAACTTGAGAGGGTAGGTGGTAGCGCATTGGCCATGCTGGTGCTAAAACCAACAACTAATTCGCTCAAAGTGTCTTTTGCAGGACAACTAGAACGAATGCACTTTCGAGCCGTACGTACCAGTAGATGGTTTTCAATCAGGCGATGAGACGGCCATGCTGGTCCACAAAACAATAGCAACTTAGGGCTCATGTTTTGCATTATAATAGAGTTAAATTCCCAAAAGGCTTTTCCTCTATTATTCTATGCATCCAAATAGCTGCTGCGACGTCGGGTGAAAACCATCTATTTCGTATTTTAAAGATATTTAACAATTAGACCCGTAGCCCGCAAGGGCTACGGGTCAATAGTCCATGAGGCGAAGCCGAATGGGCTATTGACCCGTGGCCCTTGAGGGCGAAGGGTCTAATTGTTTTAGCATCACCCAACTAGTCGGACAGAAAAGGCAATAACAAAGTTGGCAAATGCAAGTTGAAGTAGGTAATATTTATTTGGGAATAAAACGAAAGAAAGCGTCACGCTTTTCACTACTCGAGGACTATTACTAATAGTCCTCAAGTAGCGTAGCCAATCAAAATCCAGGATTTACATTAGTCCACTAGTTGGGTGATACTAATGTCATATAGTTATCTGTGTAAGGCGCTGTTACACTGTGAAATGTTTCGTGCAACTTGTCTCGCAATGTTTTGACGACATGGTGGCGGGACAAGTTGCACGAAACATTTCACTGTGTAACATACCCAGCAACGGCCAAAATCGTTGCGAGACAAGTTGCACGAACAGTAGAACTTCATTCTATTTTCAACAACGGCTCTTGCAACTTGTCTGGCAACGATTTTGGCCGTTGCTTGGTATGTTACATTGCGAAATGTTTCGTGCAACTTGTCCCGCCACAATGTCGCAAAAATATTGCGAGACAAGTTGCACGAAACATTTCAAAGTGTAACAGCGCCTTTAGAAGCTCTTTGCGTTTTTATCAGTTGAGACAAGAAGGCTAACTTGGAAATCACTTAAATGCTAAAATTATTACCGTGAATTAAAACAAATATTTGATAGATTGATTGATTTTCGATGGGATAAGAAACGGCCGCTGCATTGAATATACTTAGCTGAGAGAAGTAAAACGATGAGCCATTATCAGGTGGCAAGAACCCATAAGTAGGAGCTTGCCTCTTTCATACAAACCCTATACGTCAACCTTTGCGCGTATCTCTATTTTTAGAACGCCACGCCCTGCAGGCACTGTTTGAAATGGCCAATCAAAATAAAGTACTCATGGGATCCTGCAAGTGACTTTACTCCGAAACATTTGGAACAACACATTACTATTAACGTGCCAAGTTCACATCCCGTGGACGATAAATTAACCATGACCGTTCATGTAAGTGCTGTTTTGACTTTTATATAATGCAATGGTTTTTTGAATACTTACCACAGCGGAAGTAGGATCGCCCGCATATTGCAAGGAGGTTGGAGGAGAGACCTGGGGATAACCAGCCACGTGAGGCGGATACACCTGAGGGGCCTGGAATTAGAAAGACAAAATACCTTTTTCACTAATTCATACGCGACAACAATAATTTTCTAGTTTTCCTTTTTTCTTATCACATCCGCGGCCGCTACTTAGAACAATTTCACTTAAAAGCCATTCCATGTCTCTTACTTGAGGGTACTGTTGTACTAATGAAGCTGGGGCCTGGTACATAGTCATGGCGGCCTGGGGACTTGATCCGTAACCGTAAGAAAGAGTAGGGACTGGTAACGGCTCTTTCATCAGCCTGCAAAAGGAAGAGATTCTTTGTTGGAAGTGCACCGCTAAACAAATCGAAAAAAAAAACCAATTATTTTCATCGCCATTCAACTAACCTTCGGTACAAATTCAACGCTTGCAGATATTCCTCGTTCATGGAAGACAATTCCCGGCGTTTTCTGTCAAAGAACAAAAGTTAGCTTTGCATTTGGAAAGTAAAGTAAGAAATTGACATCACAATCACCCACTATTTTCTCAAAAACTGAGAAGAAGAACCACAAGCAAGACTTGCACACACGAAAAAAAAAAAAACCAGAAACATCTCTTAAAATCTGTCGTATTCGTATAAGCAACTGGCGACTTGAATATCGTGCTCAGAGGAAAGCCGAGCCGAATCGTCTCCAAGGGAGCCGTGGAGTAAGCCTAAAGTTCTGGTATGGATCACGGAAGTGTGAGACGAGGGTGGGGGAGGGAGGTTTAGGAGTAAACAACACCATAGGAAAAATAGGCTGCATATTATTTCAGCCGCGTACACACGCATTTGACGTCATTTTCTCCTCGATCCAGCTCCCTCAAGATCTTAAAGTTAGTAATGGCCGACCATTAAACAGGAAAATTGCAGTTAAAATAAACAGGTGTCCTTTTGAATTGAAGGTTTAAAACTTCGATCAGTTACTGTTTAGTTAACATAGTTTTGAAATTCAAAAAAAAAAAAAAATTGCTTTTTTGGTCATAGTAGCACTTTAACCTTCTTAATTCAAAAATATACCCATCATCGACCGCGACCTGGGGTTGTCTTGAATGCAGTCGTTGTTTTCTTTACCTCTCGCTTTCTTCAATCTTGCCTTTGATCAATGATTCCATTCCATAGCATTCATCTACAAAAACAGTGCAAATAATTAAAGATGTTAAAAAACGTTTGTAGTTAATGGTGATGCTTCACCAGCAATGCGGTTTTCCAAGTTTCTTGTAAAAGATTAGAACCATTCTTTATGATTACCAAGCTGGCAATAGACCATTTTCGAATTCTCACGGCTGGACTGGATCTAGCATGAAATGGAGGCTAATGCGGGCAAATCTTTTCAAATGCAAATTAATTTGCCCGCATTAGCCTCCATTTCATGCTAGATCCAGTCCAACCGTTAGAATACGAAACTGGCCTAATTCCACTTGCTTATTCTGAACTTAGTTCATATCGATGAACTGGTTATGAAACAAAAGCGATAACAGTGACATCAAGCTTCAAGTGACCATGCACAGTCTTATGTCTTCCGTCTTCCTTTCACATCTGAGTTTTGAACGTGAAAACAGCGAACAAAAACATAAAACAAAGAAGCATTTCGAGATGCATAACATCTCCATATATTAACAGTGTTCTGAAGAGGAGTTGTGCAGTAATTTCAGAAATACACGATACATTCAGAAACGCTTTATGGTGTTGAACTGAGGCTATTTTCTGCCAGTTTCCATCCAATTCATTCGTTTTCGTTGCAAAGAAGCGCTCGTTCATAACGGAAGTGGCCTATAACTGAGTGTAATTGACAGAAAGCGGGTATCGGCCTTTTAGGCCTTGAGCGACCAAGTGGCTTAGTTAATCCGAAACAGTCAAGAAACGTCTTTATACGAATAATACGAACCTTCCATATCTTGAATTTTGTCTTCTTCCTCGTCTTCGCCTTCGATATTCGCGCCTTTTAGCATGTTTGTGCACAAGTCAATTTTTCCCTAAAGATATGAACAATTCTCCGTTAAGTTTGTCACCTCACATCCTAGTTAAACAAAAGGATTCATTTGGACGCCGTACGAGATATCAAGTTATTAAAGAAAAGCGTTACTTAACTCACGCTTTTGTCGCTGCAAAGATAACCCTTTTTTCTTATAACAATTTTTTTTCCATTTTCGCCCACAGCCTATTCGAAGAGGGCATGGTGTTATGGTCTATCTGAATTCTCCAGCAAAATGTGGTCAGCTTGGCAGGTAATAATGGTAATAGGACTGTGTGGAGTCCAATTTGG
>NC_090873.1:4365326-4400326 GCF_036669935.1 Montipora foliosa | reverse complement strand
GTTTCTTTGATTTGTGAACCAAGATTAAACTGATGCGGCCTTTATGTGCCTATGCTCGAAAGTCATGGTTCTATATTTTTCTGGGTTCAAAAGTTTTCAACCAGTGTAATCTTGATTTTTCTTTGTCTTATATTTGCTATCATACTCATAGTCTGAAACAAAGGAAAATCAAAATTGAACTGGGCAAGTTTAAAAAATAATTAATTTTGAACCACAACACATATGCACTACCAGCAAATTCGTCTCTTAATGAGAGAAACTGTTTTCTTTTTGAAAGGATATCCCTAGATCGAGACCCACAATGTCTGTTAGGTTTTTGAAAAGTTGGGCAGCAAATACAGTGTAAAGGGGAATTCAAGAAGTTTGTTGTGGTAGTATTGATCAATTATAGTACTCCCACACTGAAAAAACTACATTGTTTTTGTAAAGTGCACTTTATGTGAAATACAAATCAACAAAATTAGTAGCAGGAACCTCTTGCTAAATCTTCATCTTCTTCTTCGGGACTAGACAACAAAGCTGATGATGACGATGAAGAATGGGATGCAGAACTCACTGACTTTGAACTAGAATCCTAAAAAAGACAATCAAAATTAATGAGCTATTCAAATCTATTATTGGTGGGATGGATGCTTCGTATGCAATGATGTGAAAAAACCAACCTTGGAACTACTGTTCGAAAAATCAATTCCATCTGCTTTAAGTTCTTTGTAGAGTGTAGGAATGAGGCTGAAAAAAAAAAATAAATAAATAAACACACACATTGGTGGGGAGCATACTGTACTGTGGAGGATTACAGATAGACCAATTCTTAAATGATGGGTTACGTCTCCCTTACATTCCATGGAACAAAATGTTACTCATCTCATAAGCACAGTGTACAATCCCATGTATATTATGATCCATATTTTGGTAAAACTAATTCACCATCGGAGAACTCAACTAAAGAAAAAACGGCTCTTATATAATTCTTCTTATTTTATGTATTTACAGCTGTAATTAATAGTTATTTGATAACAACTGTACCTTAACTGTGGATCATCCTTGAAGCTAGCAGCCCATTCTTTTATAAGGCCCTTCAGCTTTTCTATTACTTTTGGATGCCCCTGAGAGTGTAAAAATTTACGTTTTTTTTTTTTTTTTTTTTAAATACATGTACATTTAGTTTATCAAAGGGCCTTCCAAAAGACAAGATACAATCATTGTCCAAGATGTGAGTTTTAGTAATGACTGGTAATGACTTAATGATTTAACTGCTCTGAAAAAAGGAGGCATGAAGATTCAATTTAATAATAAGCTATTATTATATGGCTCTGTCTCACGAGGACTGGGAAGTACAAAATTCACGAATTTGATTGGGTAAAATCGATATGGACCGCGGTCTAGATTTTCTCATCTAGACCGGCATCTAGACCGGTAATGTTTCGCGGTGAAAAGATGCAAACTAAAATGCAAAAATATTGAGTATTTTCTTCTACCAATATTTATTTATGGAAGTGCCAAACAGCATGATGACAAAACTGAGAGAGGATGACGAGCAAACTTTGACAGAATTAAGTTCAGTTCATCACCACTCGCAAGCAAAATGTCAGTTAGTACAAACCAGTTACATTAAACAAATTTAATCGTTCTTGTTTGGCCATATAATAAACATCTTATTAACCGAGCTAGGTCGGTCTGTATGGGAGAATCTTGACCTTGGTCGCTGGTACAGACCTCACTGCGTTGAGTCTGTACTGGCGACCTCGGTCAAGATTCTCCCATACAGACCTCCCGCTCAGTTAATAAGAACTAACTAAGTTCGAAACTGTGCAGACTGCGTGATCTTATGTGAACATAATCACAATTATACTCCTTCAAATCACAGAACTTCACGAGCTTCCTGCGGAGCATAGGATTGTTTTTCAAATTTGAATGTTGACCTTTACAGCTTTAAATTATTTAGGCCCTATTCCCTACATATAATTACATTTTTTTCAAAAACTTTACCTACTGTTAATACAAGCTCTTCCATGATAATACTTCATGATTTGTTAAAATACATGTACAGTGTTACAGCCCCCAGTTACAGGGAGCAAGGGTGAAATATGGGTCTTTGCCTTGAGCTGCATCACACAGCTACAGAGTAAAATAACACCTGACAGCATAGCTCATAACTGCATTGCGCAGTCACCTTAAAGCATATCTGAGATGTGGCCAACCAACCACCCAAGTGGGCGAATGTGGGAATATATCATGAGTATATCGTCCCCAGTAACTCAGTGGTTAGAGCATCTGACTAGCTCACGGAGGGTCGTGGGTTCAAATCCCATCTGGGGCTCAGATTTTCCCAAGTTCCCAATGGGTTTATGATTAACATTTCATTTCATATGTTGTTGTTGTTATTATTATTATTATGATGATGATGATGATGATGTAGAATTAAGCACAGGGTTTTTCCCTGGGGAGAAATATCCAGTCAAGTAGCATCCCGAGACCTCAGACTTCCAGCACTTTGCTTAGGGTACAGGACCTTTATAGGGGGCAACTACACTAGACCCTAACCAACATGGACAAAATTATTGTTGCTTTTACTTTTTTGCATTTTTGATACACACAAGGAACCTTCAAAATGGTCATTTCCTCAGATACTTTTCTTCTGACAGTGGTGCCTTGATGACCTTAAATTATTAAATTCATGTGGCTCTCTTCATGCATGTTGAAGGCAATCTTGTCCAGGGGTTTCATTAGAAGCTGGTCACCGAAGGTATACCCCTGTCTATGTTGTCAGAAATTTGCCTCTCATTGCTAGCTACTCTGCCTTTGATTTTCACTCAAACCCTTGTAAAAGACAAGAATGACCGCCACTTACATTGATCAGCATAGTCATCTACTTCAAATGTTATTGAAAGCCCTGCTTGTCACAGCTTAAGAAATGTCTGCGTCACCAGTTTTCAGAGTTTGTGATAAATTATAATTATCATCATCATCATCATTATTATTATTATCTTGAAGATGATTCTTACCCTGGAGATGATACTCTTTGCTTCATTAACAAACTCTCTGGAGCACACCTCCAAGTGAAAAACTTTTCCACAATTGTTGACACAAGCCGAGAGCAACTTAAAGATAAGAAAGTAATATTTATACTGAGGAGGCAAGGTTGACCAACATTTACCTCAATGCAAATTGCAAAATGAAAGAGGCCCAAAAATTAGATTGATATTAAACAATTAAGTGGTCTGCAATACAGGCCTGGGGTACTTTGATGTCTTTGAAATCAGGAGAGCGCTGAAAAGATGAAATTTTTACAACACTAGATGTAAAATCATTAAATTTCTATCTTAGTCACCCAGAAAAGTTGTCTTATTAGGGTGTTAAACAACGCGATTGACAATGTTCATTAAAATTTTACATGAAGCAATTGTTTTTGCATGTCAATTTTTGTCTTAAATTGCGCTAGTTAGAAAATATCCACAAAAGTTCCTTGATTTTGCCCTGAACTTGCTCCTGGTTCATAATAAAAAAAAGAAACACTATGGATCTGATTCCATGGAGTGACTTTTGTGCCGACTAGCTCCTATCACTCATTCATAGCCCTTTGTCTGTTTACATGATTCAGAAATCATTTGTACAATCCTTATTTTTTTTAAAGTTAGAATGATTGTATTTAAAGTCCTGAAAATACATGTATGTAATTATTGTTGTAACACGTGTGTTGTGTTGAACCACCCATTAAAAGTCTTGAGCTAGGTCAGTTAGATTTTCTGGTCCTCCAAAACTTACTTCAATAATATTATTCATCTTACATGCAGCCTACAGGTCCTGGGTATTTGAAAAGTACAGTAAAAATTATAGAGATATCTGTTAGAGAACATTCTCTTGGACGATACAAGTACTTATTCCCTGATTGGATGGTGATTATTACCCACTGAACAGCAATATCATCTTTAATTAACCCACTGACACCTCAAATGCCCTAGGATGCAACCAGTTGATGAAGAAAATAGTCTGGCATTAGACAGAAAGTCTCACTCCCAGAGTTCAATGTTTAATAGCCACGACCAGTTGTTGAGTGCCATTTAATGACCCAAGAAAAAGAAACAAATTTAAAACAAAAGTTCCACTCCCAATAAAGTGACACTTTTAAAAAAAGACTTTAGTCTGCTTAAAGCCTGATGATATTAAATAATCATCATTGGGGTAACCTTTGGAAGGGAATGAGTAAAGAGACCTTAAAGTTTTTCTTTTGGATCTTAACAACCCCACTTATGTCAGAAATGCATCTCCAAGTAATTACATGTAGATGCAAGCACAATTTTGACATCCAATACAAAGTGTGCTTTTAACACTTTCACTCCCATAAGGGCCACTGAGACTTACAGATTCTACTCTGTCTAATGCCAGACGATTTTACTCGTGAATGGGGAACCCCTCGGGAGTGGAACCCCTCGGGAGCAAAAGGGTTAACAACATCTACAAATTGTAGGTTCACTCAAAAACAGTTACTATGTCCCCATTAACCATTAACTCCCGTAAGGGCCACTGAGACTTATAGGTTTTACTCTGTCTAACACCAGACAATTTTACTCATCAATGCGGAGCCCCTGGGGAGTGAAAAGGTTAAGTCTTATCACATACAGCGCAAAATTACTGACTGCTGATTGGCTGAGACGGAGGGCATTTTTTTTCTTTTAATACGAGGGCACTTTTCAATTGGTAATCAAGAGGGCATGAATCATTACTTGTTGGTTAACAGTTGCTTATCCAGGGCAAGCGAAGTTACAATGGAATCTTCTTCCAGACTCTGACTCTGATTAAACTGCTTTTTGTCCACACAAAATAAATTTCAAGCACAATTTCTGTTGACAGCCAGGATTTATTGAATTGGACTTTAACCAAATGAAAGCATGTTAAGTTGACTGTCATTTGTCCGGCTTCCCTCAATAATTTTGCCCTTTGTGCGATAAGCATGTGATCACAATGTGCCCTTGTGCAAATGCAACTAAGGATTACCAGTAATTTCACTTGCATTTTCAAAGTTTTTCAAATTGCCCTCATCACTTCCTGACTCAGGCAATTTTGTGAAAACTTTGAAAATACGTGTGAAATTAATCCTTAACTGCCCTGACAGGCCCATGCGATTAAATAGTTACATGTATACGTGTACATTCTACCAAAAACTTTGGGACGTTTATTGAAATCTGCAAGCATCTGATTACTTGTATCTCTGGACATATCTGTACAATCCTGCAACTATGCAATTCAAATCAGTGTAATTCGGTAAGTTTACAATTCGGTCATTTTACGTGCATATTCATGAACAATCATGTATATACATGTACATGTAACTTACGGTAAGAGTTTACAATTCGGTAAGTTTACGTGCATATTCATGCACAATCATGCATATACATGTACATGTAACTTACAGTAAGAGCTTGCATAGCAACATGCGGAACTCTATGATTTACTCTCTTCATTATGGACCTTAGTGCATCTTTGGGTCTAAAGGAAAATCAGCAAAGGTCAATGTTATGAGAAATCAAACGACTGAACGAAAGTAAACAATTTACAACTTCCAGTACCAGCAATTTCTGATAGTGATTTCCTTGTACAATTACATTTAACAAATAGATTCCATGTTGCCATGTGTCTGTTCACTAATTGATCACAGGTGACATCACAAAATGTGGTAAGAACAAAAACGTTCATCGCCTCGTGTGTCACTGATGTTCATACCAGATTTTGACATTCTTCTGTGATCTACTACCGAAATCACTGAACTGTTTTATATATACACCCCGAAAAACATGATTGATCGCATTTGAATTTCGACTTGCTTACGTGACCATTTATTTGGAGGGTCCTGATTTGTGAATGTCATTCTTAACGTGAGCGAGGCCGTGGGAAAATAAAGAAACAGACCGCGACATGAGATGAATGTGTACGAAGAGCTTTCCACCCTTTGGAAATGATGTATGGTCACGGATGGTTGAGCGGAGGGTGAGATTTTTCAACAGAGTTCTTCCCGGGACGTTTTAGAGATACATACAAGATTAAAGAAAAATGAGTGGTCTACCAGTTTCACACATAAGGGAGACGTTTTGTCCCGCCTTAGATGTTCCACAACGACTGATAAGAACAAATGAGAAGATATGTCAAATGTTTTCTTTTACATTTATTTGCAACATTACTGTTCTTGAAATCGTTTTGATTACTAAATGAAAATAATTATTAACTGTTTATTCAGGGCTCGAAATTAACGAAAAATTCCAGTCGCATTTTGCGATAAGATATGAAAATTTAGTCGCAATTTCGCAAATTTTAGTCGCAAAATCGCCGCGCTGCATTGTGTTGTCAGTGGTTTAGAAAAAAATATGAGCCCGCAATATTTGTGCGTAAAGAAACCGCTGAAAATGGCAAATGATCGAAGGAATGTAGCTGTGCACGTAACATCGCAGCTAAATTACTCTACAATTACGCTATCTTCAGAGAAAATTCAAAGTGAGAAGCAAAACAATTTTGTCATTTATTTATTTATTTTAGCAAAGTAGCAGCAAAGTGGCAACTGCTAACCCTTTGGTTTCGAAAGAGCGAAGGTGACAACAAGTCGCAAATTTGCGACTTCTCCAGATATTTTAGTAGCAAAGGGAAAAATTTAGTCGCAAATGCAACTGTATTGGTCGCAATTTCGAGCCCTGTTATTTGTTCTCCACGACTGACATTATAATTAAATTACTGCTATGTTGACGATTCATATAATTTTCGCAGAGAATTTGTCTTCGAATTTACGTCAACCAAAACAACAACAAGGGATAAAAACTCAACTTATCATAATGATTGGAGTGAGACTTCGGTATCAATTCCCGTGAACAATTTGTCGATACTATACTGGTATTTATAAACCATACAATTTTGCTTTACGAGCATGAAATTTGAAACAACAAAGCATTAGGTGTTTACTTTGAACTGCCTTACAAGCGTGTGACATTCTCATTTTCTTCTTGGGCAAATGCGCAAGTCTTTACACTACCTTGAAGTATCCAGTTTTGCCATGTACATGAAAGTTACCGAAGGTCTGCTTTTTATCAGCAGTTGCACTAAATCTAGGTTCTTCCAGCTTTTTCCGTTGACCCTTAGTACAGGTAACCCAGGCTCACTGTGTGTGCCACATAGGTAAATATAGAGAACATATGAGGCGAAGTTTAGGTCTGGAAATTTGCTAGAAAATGGAAATACTATGTACCATGTGGTGAGCTGTTGTTGTCTTCAATACGTACATGAAGTTTCGGGAAAAATGGTTCCTGTTCACCTTCCCTCATAGTATAGCGACAAGGTAGGAGATGGAAGCCAGCGTCAAGACTCCCCTGGAGTGACAGATGTATGTCCCAAATTGCTAAAAACAAAACTCACTGAGCAACTTGGGACTCCCCTCCCTCCAGGGGGACTTACATGTATTATACTCGTCACCAGGCGTCCCGAGTTCAGAGCCATTTTGAATTGGACACTGCGAGGACAACGGTTTTGGGCCGCCATTTTAGCAGGTTAACTTGTAAACAAGTTCTACAGAGCCTGGAGATGTTTCAGTGGATTCATGGTTTACAGAAAATTAATTCATGTTCCATGAGCCTGGCATGTTTATTTAGCGATTGGATTGATTTTCGCTAAAAAAATTGTGCTTGTTTTGGGTCGATCAGAGTCCCGACGCTGGCTTCTGTCTCCTCCCTTGTCACTATACATGTACTATGAGGGAAGGTGAACGGGGACCATTTTTCCCGAAACTTCATGTACATATTAAAGACAACAATAGCTCACCACATGGTAAGTTTCATTGATTTTTATTTCCATTTTCTAGCAAATTTGCAGACCTAAACTTCGCCTCATATGTTCTCTATATTTACCTATGCAGCACACACAGTGAGCCTGGGTTACCTGTGCCCTTTAGCTGTGTGACAATGGAAGTAACTTTCCGTTGTATGTTTGACAAAACTTGTCTTCCATATTTTTGAAACTGTAAGACCTGGCACTCATTTTGTACTTTAATCCTATGTCTCTAAAACTTCCCAGGTAGAACTCTGTTGAAACGTCTTCCCCTCTGCTCAACCATCAGTGACCACATACCATTTCCAAACAGTGAAAAGTTCTTCGTACACATTCCTCGCAAGCCGCAGTTTGTTTCTTTTATATTTTCCCACGACCTCGCTAACGTCAAGAATGACACATCACAAATAGGTGAGCTCCAAATGGTCACGTGAACAAGTCGAAATTCAAATGCCATCGATCATTTTTTTCGGGGTGCAAACAGTTTCGTGATTTCGGTAATATTACTGAACAGACGCACAGCAACGTGGAATCTATTTGTTTTATATAATAAAGAATTAAACTTTATTTGCACAAAACTTGATGGTGACATCAATCGTGCGTCTGTCCTTTAACAGATCATAGGCAAGAACCGATCAAAATGTAAGAACAGGTCAGAATAACTTGGGATATTATATAAATACGCAGAGTAGGATTCTCAAGGGCTACATTGACTTCAATAGAATGCTGTTAACCATGTCCAACTGTTTGAGATGCAACTACATTATTATAATTATTCTGTCATGAATAAGGAAGTATATAGCTTGGGGAATACTGCATGCAAAGTGCATTGCAAACTGTGAACCTCTGTGTTTTAAGCCTTGAAAAAACTCCCCCAAGGAGATTCTGTTCATTTAACAAGCTGGGACAAAAGTAGGAGGTACATACGTCTGTGACACAGCATTTCGAAAACAATCGTTTCAATGACGTCACGATTCGAAAGGGACGTGACACACTGTGATGGGCAAAAAAAAAAATGTCAAAAGCGAAGAAGACTTTTTGGGTAAAGTAAACGAATTATAGCGAAGTAAAAACACGAGTTTTGAGTCTCGAGGATTCTTGCCAAAGATAAATAAGCTAATCAATCAATAAATTATAAAAATCCAAACAAAATTAAAAGAGAGTCGGCCTTTATATTGAAACCGATATTTTACTTTAAACTGAATAAAAGTGAAAGATACTACCAAATTTTTGACACTTAGTTCAAATAGGAACTTTGTGGAAATAAATTATAATGCACAAAGCTTGTGACAACCTCACGTAAACTTACAAATAAACAGATGTAAGTTACTACGTGTCTGACACAAGTTTGAAGTCCAAATTAGTCGTTAAAAAAATAAGAATCCCTTGATAGGTTGGCTACTTCGTTAAAGAGCTAATTTATCTACAAACCCGGTTGATGTCTGTGGAATCCGATCGCAGAGCTCCATAATAAGTTGCCAATCGTCTGTCGTATTGAGTTCGCTTGTTGCTTTCTCTGTGAAAAACAGGCGAACTATTCATCCACTTGCAACGTCAGATAATCAAGGCAATGAGATTTCAACTTACCGACATCTTGGTCGAAAGGCGAAGAGCTCGAAAATAGTGGCATTATACGTGTAACGAGATTTTTTCCGGTATAAAACTTCGCAGAAATAATTGTGTGCAGTTGTTCCTGATCTACCTTCTGTTCACAAATATTATTGACCATGACCTCATAGCGGCCTTAGAAAAACGTGATTTACCACTGACCATTAGCATGGCATGCTCAGAAAGTAACATTTCTTGAACTATTCACCGAAGTGGAGGTGGCTAGCGGTGGATAGTTCCCGAGCCGCGAAGCGGCGAGGTAAATATCCAACGCTAGCCACCAACACTGAGGTGAATAGTTGTTTTAGTATATACTAAAACAGTGAGATAATATACACCACAAAAAATTAATTTGGATGTTTTCTTCACTTGTCACGGATGCAAATCGGGACGCCATTTTTTCCTGAGTTGCTCGAGGCCGGCACAGGACAGCCGGAGTTTGACGAGCCAATCAGCGCGCGAGTTCAACGCTATCCACTGTTGTTCCTGCAGGAAATGAATAATTTTACTGGGAATACTGCAGAATACCCGTCCTGTTAATTTGCATACGAATAGCATCTAGTGTTACATGCCTTGTTATTCAATTGCAAAGGATGCCGCTACAAGAAATACAATGTATAGTGGCCAGGTATTCTGCAATTGCTCCTAAACATTCACCGCATATATATTTTTGTGGTAAACGCATTTTGAGTATCTGCTATTTGCAGATAATCAGATGTTAGAGATAATGCACCAGTCACTTGTTTCCCCCACCCCCCGACCCCCGGGGATAGTGGGGACATATGAGGAAATTACTAGGTCAATTACGCGAGATTACGCCACCATTACGCCTCTACGGGGTAGTAAATTACAAGATTTTCGTTCCTCTGCCCTACCCCTCTGGGGACATACAGGGGGAAATATCGGGGAATTCTTACCTAGGAGGACTGGGACTGAAAAGAAACGAAGAGCAATGGTTGTAAGTATTTTCACACATGCAAAAAAACAAAAGAACAGCAATCATGTCTAAACTTATTCTTTATTGGTCGCTTATTCCTGTCTTGTTTCTATCCAGTTCTTTTTTTTTTTTGTTTTTGTTTTGTTCCTTATATAGTTCATGTGGCACACACAAATGGCAAGAACTGTATATTGTGGTAATCTCCCTAACATTTCCTTGATGACTCAGAATCTTTTAGGAACAGAGGGGTGGGGGAATTATGTGTGTTTGTCTGCTCTAGTCCCCAGTGGAAATACACCTACTTTACAACCATTCAAATGTAATTTCCCTACCCATCCCCGGGGGTCAAGGGGTGGGGGAAACAAATGACTAGTGCATAATATCTTATATCAAGACTGAAATTGTAATGCACACATCAATATTAAGCCCCAGGGAGTAGGGCTACCTATGGGAAATTGACTCAAAGAACCTTTCCCTTGACCCAGGGTTGGGAATTTGACATACCAGCCATCTTGGAACACTAAGAGATCCTGGAGATGAGTTATCCACAATCATGGTTTTCACATGACTTCTCTGGTTTTCCTGATTTTTCTGGACACCATGGGTGAAAGAAAGGAAAGCAAATCTGTCTTGTCTTTTTGTAAATATGGACCATCACTTTTTTCTGTCTTTGCTGGAGTGTTCAGAAGTATAAGAATGTTTCAGTCTATTTTTTTTGTCATTGTTTTTATTATTATTTCAAATATTCTTGCTCTTTGCCCATTTCAACTTAATCAAAAACATAAAACAAACAGCGGCCACAAACATACATATGATAAAGTACATTTCACTCAAGTCAAAAGTAAAATGTGCTTTATCATTATGTTTGTAACCGCTGTTTGTTTTGTCTATACTTCTACATATTCATGAATTTTCCACTCTATCATTGTGCATGCTTGATTGATTCGAAAGCTGGTAAAGTTAAAAGAACTATTTACGAGGCTAAAAAATAATATTGTTCATAATAATTATTATTATTTTGCTCAATTTTAGGTTCTTGTTCAGTAGCATGAGCAGCAGAAAGGTTTCGTGTTACACGACAAATTTCCATCAGCTGTTAAATGTGAATCTAATGAAAAAAAAAGTTACTCCAGGGCAGGAATGTGATGTCTTTGATCAAAAGGTGCCCAAGGTTGGGGAATTTGATGGTCTGTAGTTCCCCAGGGGTGGGAAATTTGGTGCTAGCTTCCATCAAAATGTCAAATTCCCCTAGGTCAATAGGGTATGTCTACGGTCTAAATTTACGCCATTCACGCATGTTGACTACCATAGCTTGCATGTAAACTTGCAATTGGCTCACTGGCATATTGTGAAGACTCAATGAAAAACACAAGCATATATTAATAAATATTTTATTAGATCACATTTTAACTTGCAAAAAGCCAAATACATCAAATAAATAATTATATAAAACATTGTTGCACCTCTCTCATAGCATTGAGGGCATGTTCAACAACAAGTTAAAAATCGATATTGATAGCTTAATTCACTTGATTATTAAAGAACACTGCAGTTCTCTAGTTGCTTGTTTTGGAGTTAATGTGTGCAGATGACAATGAGGATGATAAATCCTGTTTAGAGTCTCCCACAGAGCAATGTGATCTGATTACAACCAATTTTTAGATGCTGAAGTACTACGAAAATCACCGATCTGTGAAATGGCCCCGAATTATTGAGTGACTGCCCTGCCCACTTCAGTTAACCATTTTGATGGAATTTTTTTCCCACGGTGTGAGCAGTAGCCATCTTTCACTGTTAAGCTGTACCGGAACAACCACATCAATGTTAAGATACATTTTCGAAATCCTGAGTCTCAGGGGGGAAATGGATGAAATTGTTCTTATCCAACAAAGAGTCGAGGTTGCAAGTGCAACCATGGATTCGCTGTTACATGTACTTCGAGGGCAAGAAAGGTTCCCTGGCCTGAAAAGTATCGCCAAACACAACACCTCTCAAGACTTTGAACTATTTACAAGCGAAAGTGCGTGGGACAGTGACTCAATAATTCAGGCCCATTCCACAGATTGGTGGTTTTCGAAGTATTTAAAAATTGTCATCTACAAAAAATATGATGGAACTCCACAACCAGAAATGACATTACAGACTTTGCCCACAAAGATGATGATAATGATAACTTGCAAAGATGATGTTGATGATGAATTGAACCGTCTCTGTCTCTAGTCTTGTCAATGTAGAGTAATGCGCTGTCCGATAACAATCATCTCGATGTTGTGATACTGTAATTTCAATCCATGTAAAGTAGGACTGGATTGACCCAACCATTCAACCTGAGGACCCAGTGACTTGCACGGCTTTCAACAAGTGAAGACGATTTTTCTCTCCCAAGCAATCAAGCCTGGCCTCAAGCAACAATATTCTAGCTTGGCACTAAAAGCGCATTTATATCCTGAAAATTATTAGAGTAAACGTTTGTGAATAACCTGATAAATTTTAAACAGGGTACGTACGTGGTATTTAAAATAAAAATTATGAACTTTGCGGAGCCTGATATGCATGTATCAATTTGACAGTTTTGAGAAACAAAACTGAAATGAGGAATACAATATGACACTATTGGATATAGAAGTTGTCTTACTGAGAAAACAGGAAAGGAAAGGGCCTTTTATCGACACAGCCAGGAAACAATGGATCGTGGTTTTTATGAGCATCATGATCACGTACAAAGCGTTTCAAAGCGCACGGATTAATCCACCAGGATAGAAGATGAGCATATAGATGTAAGATTTCTTCGAACTGAAACTTTGCCTTCAAAGTAGAATGGTTTTACTTAAGTTTGCATCTGAAAGGATTTCAAGCTTATTAAAAGGGCAACTATAAAAGAAAACACAACTACAACTTCATGCAAATTGTTTTGAAAACCAGCTCCAGAAAAAAAAAAAACAAAAAAAAAAACAATAGACTTCTCATAACTTGCCTTTTTTTACTGCTCTCACTTAACACGAATGCGAACACTTCCCACCACCAATTCAATGAAAGACGTGCAATTTTTCCGACACCCGAAGCTGGTACTTTTCGAACGAGAGTTGGCGTGCATTAATTGTCCACCGTGGTCGCTTTTGTCAGACTCCTTTCGCTCTGGTCTCATTGACCTTGCTTTTGATCGGCATTTCGCTGATTCTGAAAGCTTCGAGATGTAAGCTTGGCTTATGGGAACCGACGACATCTGGGAAGAGAAAATAAAGCGAACACACTGAAGATCAAAATGCAAGCGAGAATTTCTGCACGTATCCACGAACTGGCCATCATATATATTCGGGCTTACCTTGCAAATCGCAAGACTATTTGAAAACGATTTTCGCAAATTACAAGACACGAAAGAAACTGAAAATAGCCACAACTCTTAGCAAAGCCGTTAAGGTGCGTCCGCCGAAAAGATGTCGAAACATGCTTGTGGAGAACAAGTGATCTGACCTCGCGTGCCACACGGAACGTTCGCAATGAAATGGTGTGCAAAGATCATATTTTTTCACAGCCAATCAGAACAGCCGAAATAATTGGGTTTGCGGAAGTACGGCGTTTGCAAGCTTATTAAAACAAACAAAGGTAATTACTTGATGACGTCAATTGCCGACCAAGCTACTTCAATTCCGCTGAGCATGACCCGCCAAAGTGTTCAGTGAGAGAGAAATTCTTATGTGATGTTGGGGAGTAGGGTGGGGCTGCAATGGTTGCCTGAATTTCAGCTGCTTCCTTCCGTGATGTGGAGGGAGATATTAACCGGAAGTGTCGCTTTGCATGACATCCAAGAACGTGAACGATAAAAAATCGTGTTAAATTGATTAATTTTATCGTTTTAGTGTCGATAAACATAGAAAATTTTAACAAGCAGGCAAGCTGGCTTTGTCGAACGATCAAAAGCAAAAATGGGATGGGTTTGGGTGATTTCCACCATTTACAGCTTTTGAGAGAGACTCTAATAAATTTTCAGGATGGAAACGTGTTGAAGTTTTGAATTAATGGGCACATTAAAGAAAGAATAGAACAGGGGTGGTTGTGGTTAAATTTGCTGCCTTATTTTTAATCCATACTACGAAAACCACCGAACAGTGGAATGGGCCAGAATTACTAAGTCACTGTCCCGCCCAGTTTCGCTTGTAAACTTCAATTCTTGAAAGGTGTTGTGTTTTTCATTTTGTTAAACTCAGGTCAATTAAACTTGTCTTGTTGGTGTAAATGGGGTATAAATCAATGCGACATAACTCCCTAATTGTCTTCCATTTCCAGTTATGGGATATACTGTCTTCTGTCAACTGATTTTGCTCATTTCAACCAGACTTTACACACAAACTGTCTTGTGCATCCATTCAAAATCTCTAACTGATCCGATATGCAAGCTGACAACACTAAAAACTGTTAGGACATGCATAATCTGATGACTGTTGCCGATGATGTCACATTTCCCTGGAAACCATCTTTCTGGTATCCTAGCAACATTGATAGCACCACCGATGAAGGCAGTTAAGTCCATAGACAAATAGAATGGCACAGCGCTAAGACTACAATTCCAATTGAATGCAAAAAGTGATAGCCTGACTGCAACGAAGAAATACCTCATTATGCCGAACACCATCAGAGGTTCAAATCTCTCCTTTGCGCTATTGGCTAACAGAATAAAGTAAACCGATACAATTGAGACAACCATGTAAAATGTTAATGACACAGTCTGCCAAAAAGGAAGGCAGTAAAATGTTGATCGTATTCCACACAGGCCACCAAATGCATTTATAGCCCAAACGCCACAGACGTCAAAGGTCAGAAGCTTGTTATAAGCACAAAGTCCACTTTTGTGACACAAAAATAAATGATAAATTGGACTTGCAAAGAATGGAGCGAAACAGGCAAAGAAGTGGAACAGAAACCACATAGGATTGGCCAGACAAGCTGAAGTCGCAGTTAAGGGAACAAAAACCATAAAAAACACACATGGAATCCCTGAAAAACAAAAACAAACAACAACAGTGATGATGATGGTGAGAATTTGAGGGTTGACTTTTTTGGGTGCATAGAATTTGCTTTTTGTGTTACTTTTTTCAGACCAGCCACGCCCTTAATCCATTGACTCTAATGAACCACCCCTCAATGATGAGTAAAATTGTCTGGCATTTATATACACTCAGAGTAAACTCTATCAAGTCTCCACTTCTAGGAGTCAATGGGTTTAAGGGGACATTTTTGAGTGGATAATAATAATAATAATAATATTATTATTATTATTATTATTATTATTATTATTATTTAGCAGTGCTAATCACCCTTACTTGCAGTATTGAGGACTGTATTACGAAGGGCAGCTCACGATATCAGGCTGAAAGCATACAAAGGCGCCTCTGGCTGCCGCTATACAGTCAATGTTGATGTCAGAGCACAGCACCACAGCTAGATGTTTATTAGCTGTGCGTCGATTCTGATGAGGGAGGAAAACCGGAGTACCCGGAGAAAAACCCTCAAGTCAGGTTGAGATCGACTGAAACTCAGTCCACATGCAAGTCGTGGCCAGTGGCCAGAGTTGAACCCCGGCTAGCAGTGGTGGGAGGCTCGATAGATAACCACTAAGCCACCCTGACTCCCATGGATGTAGAGATGTTGTGATTCAACATGGCAGCTGAACAAAATGATATCGCTTCTCTTGTCACCAAGGTTCTCAAACGCCTGATGACGCAGGCTCCGTTGACAATAGTCACAGAGGAGTCCTGGATACTAGACGGGATTCGATTAGAATATGTCATGCATGGACACATCTGAAAATTCATGAATCCTTAACGAAAAAGTTGCTGAATCAAAAATATCTGGATACTTGTGGACGGAGCCTTAGCCACATTGCTTCATTGGTCAATAAAATTAATGAATATTTAATTAGAATAGCGTTATTTCTTTGCAATTGTTAATACAAACATTGACGTCACATTTAGAACTTTTGATATTGAAATTTGCCGACCAGTCGGAACAAAATAACTTCAACAGCCAATTAGGCTTTGGTTGGCATATAAAAAAGGGGGACGTCCAACCTCGCTCCCAGGTGTCTTTGTCAACGAAAATGGCGACCCTGGGAACGATGTTGGGATGACGTCAAGAGAAACATTGTTTGCGTACAGTTTTCCAAGGGGTCTGTGATCGACTAAAAGCCTACATTAATTTTATTTTCTCTAGCTAGCCTTAATTAAGGAGATTAAACATAACTGAGCTTGAATACTCCAAAATTATAAGAACTTACCGTGTGAATAAATGTTAAAGCTTTCGTTGTGGATGTAAAACAAACTCTCCAAGCACTGTCTAGTGGTCAGATGATGGCGGTATCCATCGAGAACAAATTTGTTGAATTGCAGCCACGGAGGACATGATTCCAGACGAAATAGCTGAGGACTTTGAAGCTTTTTCTTTTCCGCAAGCTTGTTATCGTCAAAAGAGTCTATATGGTCGTTTTTTTCGAGCCCCATTCCAAAGACAGTTACATTTTAATACAAAAAACGTCTTCGTCACAAGGACTCCTCGGTTTGGTGGTGTACTCCAGCATGATGGGTAAAATTTAACATGGCCGCTGTGAGAATAGATGATTTGAGCGAAGCGGAGAGAGATGCCGTAATTTCTAGCTTGATGAACGAGGAGGCCAAACTTTTCTGTGATTCTCTGGTTAAAGGTTCGTTATTTTGTCATCTTTTCTTGGTAGTTTCCGATCCTAAGTCTTAAATCATTCGAAGTGTCTAAATACCCCGCACCCGGTCTTCGGAATAGACTAAATGCCAGTCAAAACCCTTTTTATGTGTTTTGCACAAAAAGCTCTCCGTTTAGCCTGACTAGCATTTCGGTCAGCCTAAACAGCACTCCGGTTAGCCTGAAAAGCGCTTCGATCGGTTACCTCTGCACCAGTCAAAGTAAATTCCCCACCCCGCCACCACCAACCTGGGCCATAGCGGGGAATTGGAATTTGCAGTCTGTGAAACAGAAAAAGTAGCCCTCCCTCCGGGGAAAATATTTTTTGGTTCAATGTTCCTGCCCTCAGGAGCTTGTGAGAACAAAGGACGAGGACATACATTACAGTGCGACTCGCCTTGCCACCTAACAGAGTTTTTTTATTACAATTATTGACCGCCAGTCAGGATGTGTGAATTTGATTGACATTCATGCCTCCTTGCAAAGTTCGCAAAGTTGTAAGTTGAACACTGTTGCACGGGTTGTTGAGTTGATGTATTCACACGTAATTGCCAAATGCGAAAGTTTGTTGGGTGGCCACGGTAAGGCGTGTTGCACTGTAAGGGGTGACGAATGGTAAAATCCAAGACTCGCTAAGACCATTGTTTGCAAATCCAAGGCCGAGACCAAAACATGCAAGACTTCACACCAAAATAAATGCAATATAAACGAGACTTCTAGACTCTTCGTAAAGGCTGTTGCGATCTCGATGATATGATGACCTAGCTTGCATTTAAACAAATATAGCGTCCGCTGGGACCTTCATTTTCTCTATGAAGTTAAAGTAGTCAATACTGAGTAATTTTGAGACACAACTTCTTTTGCTGTGGTAATAAGGTTTCTTTTTCATTCCCTCAACGTGACATCGAAGCTCATTCAAGATGCCAAGTAGCCTATTAAGCAAATGTCTTGTGCACATGACTGATTCTCAAAGTTAGAATACTTAAAAAAAATTTTATATATTCCTCCCATTGACTCCAAAGAGTGAGACTTAATTAGTAGATTTTACTCTTTCTTCTTTCTTTCTCCCCCCCCCTCCCCCCCCCCCCCCCCTTCCTCAATTGCTACAAAATCAAAGGAAAAGTTACATACAAGTAGCAGTAATAGGGACTTTAAGCAAATCGCTACAGCTGGCGCTAATACGGCTGCCGGAAATAAATTTCCCCCAAAATGAGACACTGCGCATGTACGTCGGTTGCATCCAGCCGTAGTCTGAAATCTGACTACGTGAGTCGGGATGTTTTGCCGTAGCGGCTACTACGTAGGGTTTTTTTTTGCTTCTCTGCTCCTTTTCAACGGACATCTCGGCATTTTAAGAATTCCATTGGATACTATATCCTTTAAAGTCAATTTAAGTCCAGGATTGTGTCAAGGTTGCCTCTCATAAGCTTGTAAATTCGTATCATGAACTTACGATAAGTTTTGGCAAACGTGTTGGAATGGCGAAGTGAGTCAAGTGAAATATTCGTGTTCAGCACGAGGTTGTTTTTCTTCGGTTAAGTTTGCTTTGAGGATTTAATGAAGATGTTTTACATCTGGATACTATACGATGCTATTTTGCTTCTTTGAGTGTTGATATGTTTGTGTTTTTCACTCGATATTCTTTGAGATATTTGTCTCTGAAATGATATATTTCATCCATCAAATTGTTGTTATTGTACAAGATGTATACATGTAGCATTCGCTTTTGCTTAGAAATAATCTGTTCGTCCTAGCAAGGCAAACAATGGCCATCGTCCTTTGAGTGAAGCCATTTGGCTGTGAGAAACTAAATAAAAGAGATTTTAAACTCCTTAGCCCATGTTTCCTTGTATTTTGCTTTGCTAAACTTAAAATTTAGCAGACCACCGCGCCGTACTCTCCCCAGGCCTTTTCAGGCACGGTAGCCATAGTAGCACCAGCCGTAGTGATTTGCTTAAACTCCCTATTCAGTCTGTAGTTGTACTCTTGTAGAAATCTGTGGTGAGTTATTCAAAGTTAAGACTAAGGATCTCTCTTTTTACTATTCACACCCAGCTTTTCAAAGATGTGCACAGAACAGAAGTTTTTCCTTGGCTTGGGCCTGCCGCAAAGAACACCACGCAATGAAAAATTGTTTGGAAGGATAGTAAGTCTTGAACAGCAGCTTGAACAGTTGACAAAGAATCCTGAAATAAAAAAAACTGGCTTGGACGGGTTTATGTCCACTTCATGATCGCTCTCACTGAGAAAATTCTGGTTCTTTCGCACCTGCCGGAATGAAGAGACTACTTCAAAACAGAATGTCCCATTTTTTTTGTTGTAATTTTCCAAAAATTCGTCAATGAAACCATTGACCTTTCTCGGAGGATTTTCAGAATTTTGGCTAAATGGAGAGCACTGCTAATATTAATTTTGTCCATGTATATCTCAAAGCTAGTCTTGATTTCTTCTTTTTGTAGCCACAGAAGAACAGATTTTAATATATGGAAACAGGAATACTTGAGAAGAATTAATTCTGTTCATGCCAAGCCTGACTTTGACTTTGTAAAGGAAGAAAATCATCTGCATCAGAGCGTTTGAACTGGTCACTCAGGGAATTATTAAATCAAGCAAGAGAGTGCTGTATCAGTTTGTGTTTGCCTGATGAGATGAAGTCCCCTAGAAGTCTGCTTTAAGGGGTGTTTTGCAAGTGTGGCTTCGTTATTGATCCTTCAGCACCAACAGAGTTTGCGAATCTTCCAGTCATTTTGCTGGAGCAAAGAAATAGCCTAAGGCCAGTTTCCCACTTGTGGGTTCTTTAATGTCAGCTTGTACTATTCAGCTTACAGTTTATTGTCCTCATGCAAGAAAAGAATGTTTACAACCATAAAGGTTGTGCTTTCTCCACAATCAACTGAAGACTAAGAGTGATGGGTGGAATCCAATACCATTTGTACCGAAGGCCATCAAAAATGTAACTGGGCAGAAAATAGGAAAGAGAGCTGTCAGACTGAGTATTGTTCCCTCAGGCAAATTCCAAGTGAAGATCGGTGCTTTCCTCTTCTCTAGATCTGTTATTATTGTTTTCTTTCATTCCACCCTACATGTATGTCCCTACAATGATGGGAAAAATTACTTGTTTTGTACATTTCTCTCCAACATTGACATTGCAGGGAACAGCAATGACTATTATTGAGATGGTTTCTACTGTTTTGTAAACCACAGACATAATATGTCTTGGCGATTTTGATGAATAACGTGACCTTTGAATACTGTATGTTCATGTCCCACAAGAGATTGCAGTTCTCATTCTCGAGAAGTGGCACAACCTGATGCTGCCATTAATACTTAGACCTTTCGAGTTTGTACTCTCCTCAGGGCACCCAATTGATCCAGCACAGTGTAACTTGGTTGTGGTGCTCTAAGTAATCACTGTTAGGCAAGACATCGCATCAACCAAGGATGATAGCCACTATGGGAGTCACAAGTCACAGTGACAGTGCTTGATTTTAGCTTGGATACTACTTGTGATATCATCATTATCATTTGTTTATTTATTAATTTGTTTTAACTAGCCACAAACTTAGTTTGAGGGAGGAAACATGGTAGCGCTCGCTGTCTTTTTCTCAGGTATTTGTTGGTGTATGGGGTGTGTGGCTTAAGCTAGTAGCAACGGTCACTGTAAACAAAACGTAGAGCCGTGATATGTTGTTCGTCACTTCAGCCATGCTTGTGCACCAAACCAAAGAATTCAGGGTGTTCGTGAATGCTATACTCTGAGAAATTAACTCTATTTTTATGCAAATATTGCAAATTCTGTCTCTTTTCTAATACTGTGGGAGGCACGGTGGCCTCATGGTCAGTGTGCTCGACTCCGGACCGAGTGGTCCAGGTTCGAGTCCTGGCCGGGGACATTGAGTTGTGTTCTTGGGCAAGACACTTTACTCTCACAGTGCCTCTCTCCACCCAGGTGTATAAATGGGTCCCAGTGAACTTAATGCTGGGGGTAACCCTGCGATGGACTAGCATCCCATCCAGGGGCGAGTAGAAATACTCCTACTCCTTTCTTGCTACAGAAACCGGAGATAAGCACTGGCCTGCTGGGCCTTCTAGGTTCGTAGCAGACTTTACTTTACCTTTCTAATACTGTATGTGATAAGCGTCTGTAAATAACAGGCAATCAAACAAGTTCCTTTGATTTTTGGCAAAGCGCAAATTTCACCCTGGCGTTTGCCATTTGCGCCTGTACTAAATGCTTTAACTCTCTCATTCCCATGATCGAAACGTTCCTTCTAAGAAGAATCATGAGAATTTGGTGTTATATTAAGATCACACCTTTAACATCCGGCAAAATTACAAGTGAAGTGTTGTGGGGCCTTTGCTTTATAGTCCTTATCACAGAAAACCATTATTTTGGAGATAGAATTACAAATGCATCAGTTTTCTTCTTGGTTATTTAAAGGCCCTGGGTGTTGATCCCGCCGGGGTTCAAAACCGTCTCCAGTGCACTCCCGACTGAGCCATCTGGTATCTCCACCATGTGGCATCCATAATTATTACTTTATGGAAAAGGCCAGACGGCACCAAACCGCGAACTCCGTGTCCTATTCTTTGCGGGCAGTATGTGGGTTCATAGGTTTACGGGAGAAGACCTGAAAGTTGAACCATTTGCAGATGGGATTTCAAAGGTAGAACTTTCAGTTTCTCCTCAGTCATTTTTTCAAGACCACTACTTCAAGTCCGTGACCTCCTGCACGTTAGACTGATACTCACCCTACCCCACTGAGCCACCACCACTAGTCTTCTCATCTATATTAGGTAAAATATTCTTATTCAGGGAATTTTCCTCATGGGAGAGAAGATGTCATTGGAAAGATAGCATTTTGTATTTGGTTATTTCAACTCCCAGTGGGTTGGTCCTGGTATTAAACCTTGAATAGCTCTTTTCTAAATGATATTTTTTCAATAGATGTTTATAAATGCTGGTAGTTAATGTACTTTTTTTCAACACATGCACGTTTGAATGAGTTTTTGTTAACTCTTAGGTGTTTACGTGTATAAATTACTCGCTCGCTCCCTCAACGACATCAACTAAGCAGTTAAAACATTTTTAAAGTTAGAAAATAATGTAGAATAATTAACTGCGTTATAATACATGGAAGTACATCAAATTGATAATATTGTAATTTATAACCTACCGTAACATTGTCCATAATAAAAAGAAATTCGACGTTTGGATCATAGTCAAATACTACGATAATAACAGCAACAACAGTGAGACCCTAGTAGGGGTTATCTGGATACGGGATATATGGGCACAAAATTATAGGGATACGGGATACATATTTGGGGTTAAATTAACTGGATACGGGATATCCCAGGCTACCAAGCATCACACTTGTCATTTTTTTAAAAAAGAATAAAATAGGTTCGTTGGTCGATATAGACGGCACAAAAAGTGAAAATAACACTTACAAATGCGATTATTTGAATTTTCTCTTGAAATGTTCTGTATCTGTCAATATCGGCAAACAACCACGAACAAATGTTTTGCAAACCAAACAGATTGAGCACAATGATGTCATCAGTAGTAACTGGCATTATGGGGATACAAACCACAGGAATTAACGGGATAGGGGAAATTTGGAGCAATAATTAACGCGATAGTCAGACCTCTGCTGTATTCTTGTGTCGTCTTAGAACATTGAAAACACGGACTTCCCGAAACTGTAAAATAAGCTCTAAAAGGCACAAGAATACAGCAGAGGTGAGTCATTTTGATTCATTTTATTGAATGAACGTTAAATTGAGCATTTTTTAGGCTTTATAATCGACAGTATTTTATTTCCCATACAAAGTCTTATAACGCGTTTAAATTCTCAACGGCTGTTTGTAGTGACGCGAGCTTGGGCTGCCTATGCTTGGACAAATATATGAAGGGGTAGTTTCTAAAGAAACTGTGATGCTGCGTCGGTGGGGAAGTAGTATACAAAAATTTGGTTTTATCAACGGAGTAGATAATGTAAATTGGCCACCGTACAGAGATTCTAAAAGCTAACGTTTCGAGCGTTAGCCCTTCGTCAGAGCGAATCCAGATCGAATCCCATTCGCTCTGACGAAGGGCTAACGCTCGAAACGTCAGCTTTTAGAATCTCTGTACGGTGGCCAATTTACATTATCAACTCCGTTGATAAAACCAAATTTTTGGACAAAGATAAATTGACTTCTTAACTATTAGAAGGTAATGTGAAGTGCCAGTTTTCTACCCATATAGACCATATGAGCGTCACCCCGACTAATGGAAATGGGCCCGCACAAGGATAGAGAAAAAACTCTGACCAGGGTGGAAATTGAACCGGCGACCTTTGGGTTAGATCAACGCTGTTCTTCCTACTGGAGCGGGTTGTGGGCTTGAAGACCTCAACTTCCGTCACGACAATGAATTGTATTTAATTATTTGACCGCTGGTAAAGAGAACGGCGGCTCTTACTAAACAATTTCGCAGAGACTGATGGTAAATTTTTAAAATGGCGGCTACAAATTCGGAAGAACCAGATGAATATTCACGCGATATTTCCTCAAGAATTTCTCCTTGGGCGCGCGGAGATCATTTAAGATATGTTGAAACAGAAGTTCTTATACCTAAGATTGTCAGGGAAAGAGCAATGGTGAATTGCAATGATCTTGTGAAAGGTACGTCACTCGTTCACTCTTGTACGTGATGTCATATGCAATTTTGAACTCAATACATAACAGTCTGGTATTCCTTCTTTTCTTTTTTTTTTTTTTTTTAATCAGCTTTTTCACAGTGTGCAAAAGGTAGGACGGTTTCTGTAGTCTGGGCCTGTCGCAAAGAAAATCAAGCGATGAAAGATTGCCTAACGAGCTAGTAAGTATTGAGCCATTCAATTTATCATGCGCACCCTCCCCTATTGAATTTGATTGGCAAACCTTCAAGCCTGCCTTAATTTTAAACAAGTTGCACCCGACTTACTGTACTTGTCAAGTGCAAAATAAATGCAAATGCAAATGCATTGTTTATAGAGGGAAAGCACTTACATGTACATATGGCGATCAAGCTAGTTCACAGGCACCCACTTTTAATAAACTGGAAAAAGACAATTCAAACTTAACAGAAATATGATTAAGAATGCCAACTGCCAGGAGGCAACCAGTTGGCCTTTTGTGTGTGGTAGTGTGGTAGAGTTGAATCCAGGACAACCGGAAACAAGTCTAAACCAGAGGTAAGAATGGGATTTAAACCGGTCAGTGTAAAAACGCAGACTGAGGTTATAACGTAACTATTGAAAAAGCCCAAACCCATTAGAAATGCTAACAGTCAAGCCTAAACATTGTTTTAGGCCTAATTAGGTCTAAGGTTAGCATTTCTATGGGGTTTGGGCTTTTTCAACAGTTACATTATAACCTCAGTCTGCATTTTACCCCTGGTCTGCAGTCTGCAGTTTGCGTTTTACACTGACCAGATTTAAACCTGGGCAACCGCATGCAAACCTAACACACAAACCACTGGACTTTGTCGCCTGTCAGATTGAATTTCTATCGTCAATGTCCAATAGTATTTTATTTATTTGATGCAGCTGAGGATTTCAAGTCTTTTCAATATCTGTAGCTTTTACAAAACATTGTCAGATAGAAAAATGCATTTAGGCATTAGCAGAGCTGGAAATAACAGTCGGTCATCGGACATTGTCCGACCAAATATTGAGTATGTCCGGCCAATTTCACATTTTGATCGGGCATTATGTCCGAACATTTCACTGACACAATTGACTTCTTCTCCAAGATTTAGTCTGTCTGTGAAACTTGCTTAGATAGATTGTTTGCGCTATATTTGAAAAGTATCTCATAAAGCAGAGGTGTTCCATATAAATCGCCCTATAATGCACTGCGTGCATTGCGATATGTTGTTAGCATTTCATATATGTACCGGCTTAAGTCTCGCAAGGTAACGCCCTTTACAACGGCGAAGACATATCAGTTTGCTATAAAGGACTGATTTCAAACAAAAAATACTTCAGAAGAGAGTTTCAGCTCAGTATGATGAAGAAAACTGTGTTATGAAGTACAGTAGTCATGGTAGTAAAAGTCATCTAGTTAATCATAACTGTTAATTAAAGAAAAAATATAATTGCAGTTTTGAATGCTTGGTATTGAAAATCATTAAATTCTTACAAATGATGCTAATTAATGTCCGGTCAAATTGATAAGATGTCCGACCAAAATGAAGATTTGAAAGGACATATGTCCTGTTAAAGGAGAAAAATTATTTCCAGCCCTGCATTAGATGCCTAAACTTAAACCCAGGCTTCACAGGCACACAGTAAGAACTGTCAGATATTCAAGCTCGATCACCACATGATTACAGCACCAAACAGAGTGCATTTTAATAATTGCAGGGGGTTTCCAAATGGACAACTTGGCAACCAAGGATTTATCAGGGCAACCAAATTCATGGGTTTGGTTGCCTGGGTTGTTTTTTTTTTTCATTTCGTGCACTGAATATGCATATATATTTTTTATTATCATTACCATCATTATTAATTATTGTTTTTTTTATTGTTGTTGGGATGTTTAAAATAAGGTGTTCTCTACCTAACATTCATCTCACATAGA
This sequence comes from Montipora foliosa, assembly GCF_036669935.1. Taxonomy (NCBI): domain Eukaryota; kingdom Metazoa; phylum Cnidaria; class Anthozoa; order Scleractinia; family Acroporidae; genus Montipora; species Montipora foliosa. The sequence continues at coordinate 4,374,657 of NC_090873.1, read as the reverse complement.
GGCCAGTAACTAACTAATTGCTTTCCTTAATGTCCTTTATTTTTTTTAGTTATCAAAACAAAGACTTCTTTGAAGAATGCAAACAAGAGTATTTAAAGAAGAGGGAAGATTTTCAAAAGGACTATGTTCAGTCTGGCGAGACAAAAGAAATGAAGAAAAAAGATTCTGTAATATTGTGACAAGTTGTTAATAATTTAGGTATGCAAGTATACTGATACAGAATGATACAAAATAATCTTTGTCCCAAAAAAGATGCAAAATGGTCAGTAGAAGTCATTTAATAATCGTTGGATTATTTTATGCTTTGTAAAATGTGCTTTATCTTGTGGAAGCTGCATTAAGTAAGCTGTTTATGCAAAGAGGTATCAGGAATGCAGTTTTGTTTTTCTTGCTTTTGATGGGCCTAGTATAATGAATGTGGAGGACAGGATGATAGCAATTTCTCGGCAAAATAAAATAAATAAACCAAGTAATTATCTGTAAAGCACTCTGAACTCAAATACTCATACATATGCCATACTCCAAAATTGTTATCATTTTAATATTAACTATTATTATTATTATTATTATTATTATTATTATTATTATTATTATTATTATTATTATTATTATTATTAATAAGCTTGTGTTGCCTTGTTCTAAAACTGGAAATTTCAAACTGTACTTTGCCTTAAGCAAGGCAAAAAATTATGACTAATTTAGAAAAGGTTATGGAGCAGTTTGTTAAGAAACTGCAGAGCTTGGTCAGTACGTGTTTGTTATTTTGTAGCATGAAATTTGGTATTATCAACTGGGTTGATAAAGAGTAAACTAAAGTTAGCTAGATAGATGTAATCTTAATGCGTCAGTAAAGGAAGTTCTAGCTCTCTGTAAAAAAAAAAAAAAAAACAAGACCCAACCCATTGACTCCTGAACTGCTTCTCATTGACGATTAAAATCATCTGGTATTTAGCGTCTCACTCCTAGAAGTTAATGGATTAAAGGGGACATAGTTTTTTAGTAGATGTAGAGGTTTGCTAACCCATTGACAAGGCCATATTCAATGTATGAATATTCACACCTGGCTACAAGGCTTTATGGTCAAATCTGTTTGTTATCTTGTTTAGAAATCTTACTTGAGACTTGGGAGAGAAAGAAAACAGAACTGAGCCATGAAATTTGACCATAAAGCCTCCTAGCCATGCCTGAATATTGATCCAGCAACTCGGCCTATTCTGAACTGCCCCACATCGACTAGTAAAAAGTCACACTCCTTTGGAGTCAAGGTGTTAAATGAATGAAAGGATTCGTGATCAAATAAGGTAACCATTTTCAAACAAAGTTTGAACTTTGAGGAGAAACAATGACCAAGAAAGTTATTCTTAGACTAGTTGAAGTTTTGAACCAACTTCTGCAAAGTAGATGGGCCCAATAGAAAGAGACAAGTGTCAATTAATTATCGTTATTAATACTAATTATTGTTACAGGAGAAATGATGGTAAAGGATGAGCTTGATGCCCTGGGATCTTTTTTGTTTACATTGTGTGTCAATCAATCTCTTGGTCATCATCTTTGTGCCTTATTTCAAAAAAGATCAAAACATTGTGTACGATTGATGTTAAAAGCTTGTCTGGTTCTTTAGTCTCATCATAGGACGCAGTGTCTGTGTTTGACTCTGTAAAACCAGTGTGATCTCTCACATAGTTCCGTAACATGGCCAATGGAATTGGCAAAGGGAACCACAAATGATAAAGCCTCAAAGATGTGCCGTGAGTCTTAATGAAAAGTTGTCTTGAAGAAGTAGATAAGGCAGCACCTGAAAATTGCATCATGATGAATGTAACTGATAAGTAAGAAACCTTTTAATTTAAAATCCTAACAAATTCTTTGATGGCACGTGACATCACAGTGGCCATGTTAGTGGAAAGTACAATAGCGAGAAAGTCTTTTTGGGAATTTGACTCTATTATTATGCAAAACTTGAGCTACATTTTTCTACTGTTTTGGCACCAACAAGGCCGTCTTATCACACGAGTGCATCAAAGAATTCAAACAAGCTGGTTTGAGAATTTCCTTAAATAGCTTTATGAAACCCCAATTCCTAGTTCCCAAAATTATTTTATTTCAAGTCCCCTGATTCCTTTAACACTTTCTGTCTTCTATAATTCCATGACTTTTCCAAAACTTTCAAGGACTATATAAGACAAAATCCATGACCTAGGAAACCTGTTATGTACATGATCCACAAAATGAAATGGAGTGCTCTCTAAAACAGTGTACAAATAGACAAGTTGCAGTGCAATTTGACAAAAATTGAGAGAATGATTTTATCTTGTTTTAGCATAGATCTTATTATCCAGGATTTTTCATGACTTGCACTAATTTTCCACAGTTTCCAGGAATAGATTTTTCAATATTGGAAATCCATGACTTTCCAGGATTGCCATGGTCAATTAACCCTGTTAAAACTTTAAAATATTTTAATCTGACCTTGTTGAAAAGAACAGCTTCTGCACTGTGGATAAAACCTTTGTTCCTGTCCTTCCTTAGCAAGCATATTAGGTGGAATGTGATCTCCTACAAATGAAGTTCTCCACCTCTTTCCACAAGAGTGGCAACCATATAGCCTTCCTACCGAAAAAAAAAAAAAGTATGCCAAGGAATTAAGTGGAAGAGAAACGAGTGCGCTGCAGTGTGTTTCTTGAATATGGGCCCACACAAGGACAGAGAAAAACTCTGACCAGGGTGGGAATTGACCTTATATCTCAGTCGGTAGAGCAGCGGTGATCTAACCCGAAGGTGGTGGGTTCAATGCCCACCCTGGTCAGAGTTTTTCTCTGTCCTTGTGTGGGCCCATTTCCATCAGTTCGGCTAACGCTCACATGGTTCATATGGAGTAGAAAATTATCACTTCACTTTACACTCTAATCAGTTAAGTCTGTTTGTTGAATAGATACACTGTACGTAGTAAAATAGCTCACCCATTACCGCTAGTTTGTTCTTCACTCCGACAGAGGCATAATTCTTTCCTTTTGCTGGTAGAGATCTTCTTGCGAACGCTCCTGGATGGATCAAGCTGCTTGGCAAAACGGATTTAAACCTGCCACGAAGTAACTTGAACACGACTAAACTCGCAACTCCATAGATGGGAACGTCCTTCGAAGACACTACCACAGGCACTGTTCTATTCGGCTGTTTTTCAGCGAACGTTTTCAATGGATTTCGCTTAATTTCTTTCAACAGGGAAACGCTAGAAAGAAAAGCTAAGGAGGCTGAAGAGCCAGCGATTATCGTAGAGATGCTTCCACATAACGAACTGAAAACTCGAAGGTTTGAGGTAATGCGAATTGGACGAAAAATGCCCCGCTGTAGAAGTCCCAAACAAAGAGGAAAGGTTATTCCACCAATCACAGTCGATAAAGCAGCATCTGCTAGATGGATTTTTGAACACTTATTCGCTGGATAGATAATGCGATCACGGATTTTATGGAAAGCAACAATTGCTTTTTCAAGCGTTTTTTGAAGAAGTTCGTCCACCATTCTTCCTATTGGGTACTCAGACTTCCTCTGTCTTTTTTGTTTGGGGCCCAGTCTTCACTGGGAGCGCTCTTCACTGTCACGCAACAAAAAACCGAGAAAACGAAATGTTATAAAAGCCTAATACATAAACAACTTCTCAAAGTCTCAAGTCTGTGTGGTACACCAATTTTGTTTAGTAATTGGCCGAAACGTCTCCCAAAACTTTTACGAGCTTTGTATGGAGGCGCAATTTTGGTGTGCCAATGTAATAATTAAACCACAATGGTCGAATAGGCCTTTTGCAACAAACTAGGATCACATGGTACAAAATCCGCCGTGCTGGAAGGCAAGCTTATTATTATTCCCCCACTGGGACATTAAAGCAGAGAAACCTGAACCAGTCAAGCTTGACTTGCCTTTGTTTTAATGTCCCAGTGGGGGAATAATAATGAGCTTGCCCTCCAGCATGGCGGATTTTGTACCATGTGATCGTTTGTTTCAAAAGGCCTATTCGCTTTGCCATGAAAACGCGGTCTTTTCACTAATGAACTGGTACACATAAACATTAACACAATCTCTTCAGACTTGAACCGTTGCAACTGATGAAAGTAGCTGCTTTTTCATTTTTTATTTTATTTAAAATTAACTGTAAATAGTTACTAGAGGTTAACTCGAAAACCTTACGGTTCCTTTAACCTCTAGGCTCCAATTACCTAAACTACGTAAAAATCCTTTGTAATTAGTCTAAGTTTGAGTTAATAAATGTTGTTGTTGTTGTTGTTGAAAGGCCTTTTTTTTTTCCCAACCAAACAGCCACTATCGTGGTGTCACGCAAAGGGGAAATTCGGAAATTAAAAATACAGTATTTTCAAAACGAACGACGCTGCGGTTCTAAAAACTCGAGAAAAGATTTTAATCCAGATTATCTTTAAGGTAATGCAGTTCGATAATTTTCAAGTGGCGAATGGACTACATTTTCCGGTTGATCGCTCGAAACCAATCACATCGACCAGTAGTATGCGGGACGGGATTTTCCGGTTGTTCGGGATGTTCAGGACCACTTCGCGAGGCATACCCACAACCATTTTATTATGTAGATACTCATGAAATACTAAGATTTTCCTTTTTACTCTAAAAAATTATATCTTTTCATCGCGCAGTGGAGATCACGTGATGACATATGTCTCGTCATTATAATTAAGACGATTAGCCAATAAAAAGCGAGCTTCCCCGTCATTGTAAGATACCTTTATGCTGTAGTGTTTTCACGTGACGTCACAGTGGCCATGTTGGTGTCCCCAACTAATCCTCTGGGAATTGAACTCTATTATCACGCAAACGCTTTTTTTGTTTCGGTGGAAAAACAAGCCTGCTGATCACGTGAGTGAAAACACTCTATTTAATTGTTCTCCACAACATTAACATGGTTTATGGCTCAATATTTGTTGTTCATTACTTTCATATCTTGTTTCATTATACACAAAATCCGTGTTTTAGCGGTTGGTGATCACTTTTTCGTCATTCCCAAAATGAATAAAACAAGTTGTTTTTAGTCTGGGTATTTCATCAGTATCTATATATAAAACAGAGCATTACATGGCAGCTGGGGGATATGAATTTTATCTTCTCGGGCTTACACCATCGTGCACTTGTTCACGTTACATCAGCACTCGAAGATAAAAAAGAGTCGTGCTAATGATCCCCGCGCGGCCAAGTAATATCCTTTATTTCTCTAAGATTACACCTGATTTAAGAAAATTGTCCTGTTGGACTAGCTATGTTAGACTATTCATTTTTTTTTACCTTTATTCTGCTACTCACAAAAACAGAAAACCAAATGAGAATGAGAACAAGTAAGACTTCGTTACACCGTGATCATCACCCGGGATATGTTCTTAGAATTTTGGTTCATCTCATCCTGAATGTTCTTATACCAAAAAAACTGTGTAGTCGATTGATTTGAACTTTCCCTCTTCCTCAAACACTGAAGATGAAGGGGCAAAGTAGTTCAAGTGTTGAAGGACAAATGCCTTATTAGTATGGAGCATATTTAGTGATTAAAGGAAAAAACTGTCGAATCCTTCTCAGAGCTGATGTGAGTTTTGAAATTAAATTCACCATCCAGAGATAACCTGATGTTGATGTGTCGAGACCGTTTGCCCACCCCACTGAGCAGTCAGTAATCGAACTGATGTTGAAAAAAATGTTGAGGCAGTGAAAGTTAAAAGAATTATACTGACAAGGACTCGACCTAACAGCGAAATCTTACGTCTTTGTGTTGTTTTCAAGTATTTTCTTCTGAACCAGGATTTCACGACCTTTAGGTCTTTGTTAAAGACAAGTTTAAGCACAGTACACGAGATGGTATATTTTGATGAATCGATTCTTCTTCAGTAGCTCATCTGTGAGAAGAGACCTTGTCTCTTTGTTTTCCTTGTCTCATTATGGGAGTCTTAACATAGTGCCTCCTAAGACGGTGAGACTAGATAGATTTTACTCTGTCTAACGCCGGCCAGGCGATTTTTCTCGTCAAAGGGGCCGCTTTAGCAGTCCGAAGATGGGTGTCCCCTTTAAATAAATGAAAGTAGGAAGGTTAGTTCTCTCTAGTGAAAAAAAAAACTGTGAACTTCTTTGTTTTGCCGCTCGCTTGTTTTGGTATAATATTCATGTCTTGTGCTTGCCGGGACGTCATCCGTGAATGTCACAGCTTTTTACATATGTGGCACCTTTCTTGTTAAGGCCAGGAGCGTAATGAGATTTGCATTAGCCACTAGACCACAAGTTAATAAACGAATAGGATTTTTTTTTCCTTCGACTGATACCAGAGGAACTTAACATCACAATTACTAAAAGGTAACGCACGCTTTGGTCGACCTATTACTGCTTATCTGCTGGTGCTGTTTGTTCAAAATGAAATCTTTCACTCACTAACTTCACTAATTATTTGAACAAGCTGTTCGGTTTGGTATTTGAAAACCGTCAATCCGCTGATGGGCACTGCCTGTCCACTACCATATATTCATCCTTCAACTGACACCAGAGAGACTTAACATCACAAGTATTAGGGAGCTTACGCAACGACGATGACGCCAAAGAGAACGTCGTCTAAAAATAATAGAATCCCAATTCGTTCGGAATGGAAATTGTGTATCAACATTGCAGGAATAAAATTAGCATGAATTGTGCGGTTATTTGGGGAGAAAATTAAAAATGTCTCGTCATGTTCTCACGTCCTCTATACAACCTGAAATTTGCATGGTAAATTCACATCGTTGTCAGGACGAGGACGGCAAAGAAATGTACCAAAATGAAAAATGCACGTGCAGGGCGTGCAGAGCTTTTGTTTTTGCTCTATTGTTTTGTGGCGTTCTCGCAGCCGTCGTCGTCGTCGTCCTTGCGTGCTCAAAAGGGAGCTTAAGATCTACGACGACGACGTCGACGAAAACGCCAGAAAACAATGATATCATTGGTTAAAAGAGCATAAATAATCGTGCTGCACGTGCAGCACGGATTTTAGCTCATAATTTTGCGGTTCCCTGCGGGACGACGACGTGAAATCACTAAATTTGAGGTTTTGACGACAACGTGAGCACTCAACAGAGAATCTTTCATTCTCTATTTTCAGTCTGAAAAACCGCTCGTACCAATTTATTTTTAGGATACTTCCAGTCGCCGACATTGTACGACGTGAACAAGATGGAATAACCGCGAAAGACTTTTACTAGAGCAAAGTTCTATTTTGAGGTGACGTTTTCGTCGACGTCGACGTCGCTGTCGTAGATCGTAAGCTCCCTAAATTTGGTCACTTCACGTCGTTCTGAGGACGAGACCGGCATAGTAATGTTCCCAAACGTAAAACGCACGTGCAAGACGTCTAGAGCTTTTATTTTTGTTCTTTAGACCAATTGTTTCGTGACGTTCACGTAGTTGTCGTCGTCGTCCTTGCTTAAGGTAATTCCCTTGAAATTATTGTACTATCAAACTTTTTTGGAAACTTTGCATAATTAACATTCATGATATATGAACATTAAAAAAATGCAATAAAAAAATGGGGTCACCGTGATTGTTTAAGCGTCAGCAGGCTCTTAAAATGGGGTATTTTTACTGGTTGCGCGTTAAAAATTCGAATCACCTTCATACAGAATTAAGTCTTCGTTACTTGAAAGATACAAAACTTTATTTTGAAAATAAAGCTTCTTTTATTCACATAAGCAGTATGGCTTCATTTACGCCGTTTTTGATTGCTTGGTTGTGGGAATAGTGCACTCTTTGGGACAGTTCCGTGGTTAGCTTGAAGTCCTCGCCTTGGCCAAAATACACCCAGTACGGAACTGTTTTCCAAAAAAATTCATGTTCTACTATCAAACTTTTTTCCGTCTTCGAATATGTTCTTTATTAGATTGTACTTAGCAAATACCTGAAAAAAAATTCGGGGGTCACCGTGCTCGTTTGAGAGAAAAAGAGCATTTATTTCGCTATCGGGCTTGGTTTAAGGGAAATCTCTTGCGTTTTGTACGCGCACGTGCTCATGTTGAGCACGACAACGGGGACGGCAACGAGAACGTCATCTTAAAACACAAATTCGCGTTATTTTAATCGCTTTGTGACTATTTCAACCCTTTTAATATGACAAGGGTGTGGCAGTTCCTCAAAAAGACACTTGTATGAACGGCACTTAATTTAGGGGAGAATAATGAAAATTTATCCTCAAGTGCTGACGTTCTTGATAACACCTCAAATTTGACTATTTCACGTTGTAGTTTTGCTGACGACGGCAAAGAAATGAACAAAAGTGAAAAATGCACGTGCAGAGCGTGCAAAGCTATTGTCTCTGTCCACTAAATATGCAAATTTGAGACGTTCTCGTTGCCGTCACCGTTATCGTTTCTTAAGTTCCCTATTATTAAAAGATTACGCAGGCTTTGGTCGACTTACTTATAAAAATACTGTTTATTTGCTGGCACGGTTTTTTCAAAAGGAAAGCTTTCAATCAATAACTTCATTAACTAGTATTTAAACAAGCTGTGCGGTTTGTGATTTGAAAACCTTCAATCCGCTGGTGGGCAAGGCCCGTTCACTTCCATTCATCCTACGAAGGGAGTTTGAAGAAACGACTATGACTACGGTAGCGATGACCACAAAACAATGATATCATTGGCTATAAAAGAGGAAAATAATTCGTGCTGTACGTGCGGCACGCACTAGCACTAACAATTTTGCGGTACTTTGCATAATGTTCAACGACGTGAACTCAACAAAATTGAGGTTTTGACGACAAGTGACCGTGAACCTAAAAATGTGAACTTTTCCTTATCTCTCTTTTACTCTGAAACAGCTTCTCGTTCCAATTTCATTTTAGGATACTTCAATCACCTTGTACGACGTGAACAAAATGGGCTGATTTCCTAAGAGTTACAATACTGAAAGTTTATTATTTGAGGTGACGTTGTCGTTGATCTTGAAGTTCCTAATATCAACACCCAAGCCACACCGTACAAAACGTTATGACCAGCGTTTATTCTGATTTGAATTTGTTGAGGAAGTAGGTACAATCAATTAATTGGACACATCATCTTACAAAATTTAAGGAAACTAAGTAATGCAATAATTACATCATAGTAAAAGATAAACAGTCACAACAAGAAAAATTCTTGTCAGGTTTTTAACAAAAGCACTGGCAGAGTGTTATTAGTGACTCATCCAATTAACCAATTCATTCTTTGGTTGGTTACATCTGCGAGCACAACGCGAACTTGAAATCCAGTGATCCATCGAGAAGCCGAAGCGAAATTCCGTCAAAATGCTGAGTTTTACCTTCCTTGCATCGATACTG
>NC_090873.1:4355326-4360326 GCF_036669935.1 Montipora foliosa | reverse complement strand
TGGCCTCGATCCATCAAAGAAAGACATCATGTAATGTTGTCTTCAGAAAATATGGTTTACAAAAAAAAAAAGGAACAAGTAATGGTTACAATAAATCAAAAATCACCGACTTCTCGATATCTGGGAAATTTAAATAAATGAAACCAAATTCAAAAGCCTTAGCATAAGTAGTTCAGTTTAGTACAAGTGTGAAAGCCTCAAGGAGACACTGAAGAGAACGTTATTTGGTTTAACTGAATTAAGCAGGCTGTCTGCACCAGACGAGGCGGAACCATGTATGTCAATCACATTATCATTGTCGACCTAAACATCAACTCGAATGTTTCAATTAAGGACCCGACATGGGAAGGGTTCAAAATGCACGATCGTTCGTGCCAGTGGAACACAACACCAGGACAAATTACTTATATATAGGTAAGGTAAAACGCGATCAGCTTAGAATTCATTTCTTTTATCCCTTCAGCTCAGCCCACTTCTCTCTCATTTCCTCTGCTGTTGTTTGTTTATCTTGTACACTAAATCTTAAATAAACTTCCTCCATCCTGGAAAAACAAGGAAACGTTGGACGGATCTGACAGACTATCGTCATGCCAGTAAGTAATACTCCGCTCTCAATGAATGAACAAGAGGATATAGGATACCTGATCTTAAAACGATTAGCCCGCGATTGGTAACCTTTGAAGGCGTGCCAACAAAAAAGACACATAAAGCGTGATAGATACCGACGGGTTGACACCATTTTATTCTTTGCCACTCAACGATATTTGAATACCAATTGGGTGCTAATCGGGAGTAAGAGAAGTCACAATGCAAAAGTACTGTTTCCACCTCATATTGATCTTTGGTGTCAACGACTTTGTCTTCCCGGTAAGTCATCTTAGTATTGAGTTTTCTTTTGCCTATTCGATTTTGTGCACATAATGGGGCGAGGCTCGCAAAGAAATCGTTGCATAGGCCCAATTCTCCGTATGTGCAACAACAGGCATTTCAAAAGTATCTTTGCTTTGGAAAGACGAGGGAGGTATCAACACGATATTTACGCATCTTGGCTGAGAATGAATATTGCCCAAATAAAAGAGCGCACTCTTCTATCCTTCGCCGAGTGTCTCCTTCATTGATTTTTGTAGACGGTTTTTGACTTTGTCTCTTTTTCGTTGGTGGTAACATCCACATACCACGGTGACCATAGCAATTTTTATGTATTAGTATTAAACTCACCTATTATTGCTCTCTTTTATTCCTTTTTCATTAAATACAACAAATCCACAATTGTCATGATAGAAGGGTTGCTGCAAAGTAGTCGTATTAACACATCTTTAATGGAATGAGTGTAAGCAGCGCAGGCGAGTGTTTTTAGACGCGATAAAACACGTACTGTGAGTTTTATTCCACAAGAATTATGTTCGTCAGGAGTCTGAACAAAGGTTCAAAATGTGAGGAGAAGATATTAGCATTCAAGAAAAGCAAGTCGGGTCTCATAACTATAAAAGAATTCTAATACGGACGCAGGCTTATGAATTATGCCGGTAAGCCTTCCTTGCTAAGTTTTATTGTTATTGATGAACAGCACAGCACGTTCCATTTTCATATTTAGGTTAAATTAAATCCTGGGTAAACAGCTTCAACATTTTCTCCAACATCCGTTTGATTCACGGATTCAATCTGAGCCGCGGATTTTACCGACAACGTATGTTTGTTCAACCTCGTCCAACCCTTTAAAATCAAAGAGAGACCAGAATGTCCATGCAGAGTCAACTGTGTTTTAGTTGGCTTCGATCCATCAAAGAAAGACATCATGTAATGTTGTCTTCAGAAAATATGGTTTACGAAAAAAAAGGTACAAGTATTGGTTACAATAAATCAAAAATCACCGACTTCTCGATATCTGGGAAATTTAAATAAATAAAACCAAATTCAAAAGCCTTAGCATAAGTAGTTCAGTTTAGTACAAGTGTGAAAGCCTCAAGGAGACACTGAAGAGAACGTTATTTGGTTTAACTGAATTAAGCAGGCTGTCTGCACCAGACGAGGCGGAGCCATGTATGTCAATCACATTATCATTGTCGACCTAAACATCAACTCGAATGTTTCAATTAAGGACCCGACATGGGAAGGGTTCAAAATGCACGATCGTTCGTGCCAGTGGAACACAACACCAGGACAAATTACTTATATATAGGTAAGGTAAAACGCGATCAGCTTAGAATTCATTTCTTTTATCCCTTCAGCTCAGCCCACTTCTCTCTCATTTCCTCTGCTGTTGTTTGTTTATCTTGTACACTAAATCTTAAATAAACTTCCTCCATCCTGGAAAAACAAGGAAACGTTGGACGGATCTGACAGACTATCGTCATGCCAGTAAGTAATACTCCGCTCTCAATGAATGAACAAGAGGATATAGGATACCTGATCTTAAAACGATTAGCCCGCGATTGGTAACCTTTGAAGGCGTGCCAACAAAAAAGACACATAAAGCGTGATAGATACCGACGGGTTGACACCATTTTATTCTTTGCCACTCAACGATATTTGAATACCAATTGGGTGCTCATCGGGAGTAAGAGAAGTCACAATACAAAAGTACTGTTTCCACCTCATATTGATCTTTGGTGTCAACGACTTTGTCTTCCCGGTAAGTCATCTTAGTATTGAGTTTTCTTTTGCCTATTCGATTTTGTGCACATAATGGGGCGAGGCTCGCAAAGAAATCGTTGCATAGGCCCAATTCTCCGTATGTGCAACAACAGGCATTTCAAAAGTATCTTTGCTTTGGAAAGACGAGGGAGGTATCAACACGATATTTACGCATCTTGGCTGAGAATGAATATTGCCCAAATAAAAGAGCGCACTCTTCTATCCTTCGCCGAGTGTCTCCTTCATTGATTTTTGTAGACGGTTTTTGACTTTGTCTCTTTTTCGTTGGTGGTAACATCCACATACCACGGTGACCATAGCAATTTTTATGTATTAGTATTAAACTCACCTATTATTGCTCTCTTTTTATTCCTTTTTCATTAAATACAACAAATCCACAATTGTCATGATAGAAGGGTTGCTGCAAAGTAGTCGTATTAACACATCTTTAATGGAATGAGTGTAAGCAGCGCAGGCGAGTGTTTTTAGACGCGATAAAACACGTACTGTGAGTTTTATTCCACAAGAATTATGTTCGTCAGGAGTCTGAACAAAGGTTCAAAATGTGAGGAGAAGATATTAGCATTCAAGAAAAGCAAGTCGGGTCTCATAACTATAAAAGAATTCTAATACGGACGCAGGCTTATGAATTATGCCGGTAAGCCTTCCTTGCTAAGTTTTATTGTTATTGATGAACAGCACAGCACGTTCCATTTTCATATTTAGGTTAAATTAAATCCTGGGTAAACAGCTTCAACATTTTCTCCAACATCCGTTTGATTCACGGATTCAATCTGAGCCGCGGATTTTACCGACAACGTATGTTTGTTCAACCTCGTCCAATCCTTTAAAATCAAAGAGAGACCAGAATGTCCATGCAGAGTCAACTGTGTTTTAGTTGGCTTCGATCCATCAAAGAAAGACATCATGTAATGTTGTCTTCAGAAAATATGGTTTACGAAAAAAAAGGTACAAGTATTGGTTACAATAAATCAAAAATCACCGACTTCTCGATATCTGGGAAATTTAAATAAATAAAACCAAATTCAAAAGCCTTAGCATAAGTAGTTCAGTTTAGTACAAGTGTGAAAGCCTCAAGGAGACACTGAAGAGAACGTTATTTGGTTTAACTGAATTAAGCAGGCTGTCTGCACCAGGCGAGGCGGAGCCATGTATGTCAATCACATTATCATTGTCGACCTAAACATCAACTCGAATGTTTCAATTAAGGACCCGACATGGGAAGGGTTCAAAATGCACGATCGTTCGTGCCAGTGGAACACAACACCAGGACAAATTACTTATATATAGGTAAGGTAAAACGCGATCAGCTTAGAATTCATTTCTTTTATCCCTTCAGCTCAGCCCACTTCTCTCTCATTTCCTCTGCTGTTGTTTGTTTATCTTGTACACTAAATCTTAAATAAACTTCCCCCATCCTGGAAAAACAAGGAAACGTTGGACGGATCTGACAGACTATCGTCATGCCAGTAAGTAATACTCCGCTCTCAATGAATGAACAAGAGGATATAGGATACCTGATCTTAAAACGATTAGCCCGCGATTGGTAACCTTTGAAGGCGTGTCAACAAAAAAGACACATAAAGCGTGATAGATACCGACGGGTTGACACCATTTTATTCTTTGCCGCTCAACGATATTTGAATACCAATTGGGTGTTCATCGGGAGTAAGAGAAGTCACAATGCAAAAGTACTGTTTCCACCTCATATTGATCTTTGGTGTCAACGACTTTGTCTTCCCGGTAAGTCATCTTAGTATTGAGTTTTCTTTTGCCTATTCGATTTTGTGCACATAATGGGGCGAGGCTCGCAAAGAAATCGTTGCATAGGCCCAATTCTCCGTATGTGCAACAACAGGCATTTCAGAAGTGTCTTTGCTTTGGAAAGACGAGGAAGGTATCAACACGATATTTACGCATCTTGGCTGAGAATGAATATTGCCCAAATAAAAGAGCGCACTCTTCTATCCTTCGCCGAGTGTCTCCTTCATTGATTTTTGTAGACGGTTTTTGACTTTGTCTCTTTTTTTCGTTGGTGGTAACATCCACATACCACGGTGACCATAGGAATTTTTATGTATTAGTATTAAACTTACCTATTACTGCTCTCTTTGTACTTCTTTTTCATTAAATACAACAAATCCACAATTGTCATGATAGAAAGGGTTGCTGCAAAGTAGTCGTATTAATACATTTTAATGTGTACTCCAAATTAAACGAGCAGCGTAGGCTGGTGTTTTTAGACCCAATGAAACACGTGCTGTGTGTTTTATTCCACAAGAATCGTTTGCCTCGGGAGTCTGAACAAAGGTTCAAAATGTGAGGTGAAGATATTAGCATACAAG
>NC_090873.1:4347826-4350326 GCF_036669935.1 Montipora foliosa | reverse complement strand
TCAAGCGCGGTGCGAGTCAACAATTTACAAAGCGATTTCAGAGAGACAGAGAGAGAAAAAAAAAAAGCGAAGGGTCGGCCCGTATAGCGAAAAACTGTGACCTCTGTCTTAAAGGAAAGGAAAGGAAAGGAACTTTATTGAAGTGTCTAATCTTTTAGCGCCGTAGAGCACTAATCGGGGACACTGTAAATTGAAATTAACAAGTTAACGCAAATCAAATCAAATTTTGGTTTTTGAGGACAGGGGAAACCGGAGTACCCGGAGAAAACCTCTCGGTGCAGAGTGGAGAACCAACAAACTCAACCCACATATGACGCCGAGTCTGGGAATCGAACCCGGGCCACATTGGTGGGAGGCGAGTGCTCTCACCACTGCGCCATCCCTGCACCCTATCTTGAAAAATTTGCTCGCAGCCTGCGGCTGCGGGCAGCATTTTTAAGACCTCGGTCACAGATTTTCGCTATACGGACCTCCCAGCTGGTAAATAACATATATTTATCTTGGTTCAAAAAGAAAACGAGTTTCTATGTGCTAAAGATAATCAGTTTTTCTGACCATAGTTCCTTCTGTTTTGTGGTATAAATACTCCGATCCGAATGTAGTCATTTGCTTATTAATTTATGCTAGTCTACAGGAACTTGCATGATTCGTAAATTGGTTTTTATCGCGTATCTCAGGTACTATCTTATCAACTCATTTATTAAATTGTAAATTATAAATAATCTATTTGGTAACATGAGTGAAATAAATTTGTTGTTGTTGTTGTTGTTGTTGTTGTTGTTTACAGGGAAATGTAATTTATCATCAGACCATGACTCCTAATTGGCTGGAGATGCATGCCTCGTATATCGACGGCCCGCATGAGTCAATTGCCAAACAACTGACATTCAACGCAGCCTCAGAGGACAACGCTTCTCTTCTCAAAGTGCCATTGATTCCCTCAGGTGTTATAAAAGTCTCGACACCGCTGACTGTCGAGATTGTGGGCGCAAATGACGTCGGCATCGGAGAAAGCGTGGATAGTGACGTTAGCTATGGCGTTTCAGATGGTGACAAGTTTGTGGGCTTTGAAACTGTCGACAAGCACAATTACAAGTCATATGCTCCGTGTTATGGAGTTGAAGGTGTTTCTGGCGCGACCACATCTGCTCTGCGATCTGAAAGTGTAACCCCTAAATCCATTTATTCTTTTTATTCCGGTCGGTTTGTTTCTACTGCAGATCTTAAGCTGAATGAGCGCTGGGGATCGTGCTACACTGCGCATGACGGAGGCTTGATGAGGACGGCTGGTTACAATAACCGCCTGATTCTCAGTAAAGGACTCACTTTGGAAGTGTATCGAGAAGACAAATGGGAAAGAGTTGGAATCAAGTCAATCATGGTCACCATTATGCAAGATGACGCTTAGTGCGACAACAAAAAAAAAGTTAATAAAAGTTAAAAAAAAAAAAAAAAGTTTTACAAACTCGGAGCTGAAAGTTAAAACTTATGAAATATTTCGTCCGTTTTTTCAACCGGACTTCATCAGTCAATGATATGAATGTTAAAAAGATGAATTTTAAAAAAGGGTTTTTAACGCTTCTTGGGGGTTAGAATTGTGTCATAGATAGCTGCTAATTCGTAACCATTGTCTCTGTTTAACGCCAGTTTCGTAAGTTTAATTTGAATAGCTTCTTTTATCCTGCGTTTGAAGGTGTTAACTTCGGTTGATAGTACTTTTGTCTTATTTGGGTCCACCGAGTGGCCCTCCAGGCGACAATGCTCGTGAATAGCTGATGAACTTCTTGATTGGTGTTCTTTCACTCTGATTTCCAGAGAGCGGGCCGTTTCGCCAACGTACTCCTTGTCACGCTTCTCACAATGGATCTGGTACACAGTATCGCATTTCTTGAGATTGACAGTTGTGTCCTTGACACGTACCAATTGTGATCTTAGAGAATTGACGGGTTTATGAATAAGTGTAACCTCGTGTGACTTGAAAGCTCTTTGCAGGCGTTCCGAGATTCCTTTGATGTATGGCGTTGATGCATAGATTTTCTTCTCGTTTTGGGGCTCTTCGGTATCTTCTGTTGTAGATTTTGGATGTGGTATTGTTAGCATCCATTCTGGATAGTTATTCATTTTTAGAGCTTGCTTGACGTGCTGTGTTTCTCTAGTTCTGTCATCGTTTTCCGTAACCAAGGTCTGAGCTCTCAACATCAGGGTGTTAACCACAGCTCTTTTGTGTTGTAGATGATGGTTTGATTGGAAGTTTAGGTACTGGTCCGTGTGCGTAGGTTTGCGGTACACGGAGATCTTGGTAGAACCATCTTGGTTAATACTCACACAGGTATCAAGGAAAGGAATCCTGCCATCCTTTTCTTGTTCCGAAGTGAACTGGATATGTTGGTCAATGGAGTTTAGATGTTCTGAGAAGGAATCGACGGCGTTTTCGTGAATCTTGGCCATCGTGTCATCAACATATCGATACCACATAGTTGGAGGG
This sequence comes from Montipora foliosa, assembly GCF_036669935.1. Taxonomy (NCBI): domain Eukaryota; kingdom Metazoa; phylum Cnidaria; class Anthozoa; order Scleractinia; family Acroporidae; genus Montipora; species Montipora foliosa. The sequence goes on along the minus strand of NC_090873.1, from coordinate 4,347,841 downwards.
GTGGGGGCGGTGTCC
>NC_090873.1:4332826-4337826 GCF_036669935.1 Montipora foliosa | reverse complement strand
ATGTACTTAGCCAAACGAAATTATTGTTATTTTGTTGTTTGGACAAATAACTGGTGTGTCATTATTGAAATCAAGAAGGATCCATCCTGGGAAGAAAACCTTACCAGACTAAGGGAATTTTACTTTAAACACCTCTTTCCCAAAATTGTTGAGGGAGAACTATAGTTTGTAGAATTATTGCAAGGTTTAAATCCAGCCGGAAGTTTGTACCCTGTTCCCATTTTACAAGTTTAATACTGAAACAATAACAAGTACAGCAACCTTCCATGCTCAGTAATGAAACCAAAACCATTTTTATTCAGAGAATTATCAAATATTCTTGATGTTGTGTTTCCTAAAACATTTAAGATTAGAGTTGCAATTGTTTACAGCTGAAAATGCTGGCTCTACTGCATAATATGTGACTTCAGACAAATGTTCTATTATTTTGTTACTATTCTACACATTACAAAAATAGAGAATGCCCCCTTATTTTCTAAACATAAAGGTCAAATAGATGGGCTTAATCTGCCTTGTTGAAATTTAAAGTTGATCCTCAGGCTTAAAGAAAACAAAAGCAATACATCAAGGTTGATTGATTGTCTTATTCCCCTAAGCATCAAAGCTACATGTTAATCAATAATACTCTCTCAATTTTCCCACTACATGCACGTCCTTACTCAAATTCTACCCCTTCACATCCTTCCTTTATCAGTGGAAACTGAAGATTTACAAGGGCAGCACAGACTTGAAATACTTTGTCAGCATAACATCTTAATTTGGGGGGTATAAAGTTTAGTATCTTAAAATCCTTCAGCCGTGCATTAGCCCTTTCGACGTGAATTCTGCATTTTGCAATGTTTTTAGTGGCCCTTATCTCACTGGCAGTGAATTTTCCATTCTCTAAGAAGGGAGGAATATTTACGGAAACACCCTTTGGGACAATGTCCTGAATCAAGAACCCCTTGTCTGCAAGGATCAGGTCACCATTTGCCATATGGTTCATTAGACCTGACTGTTTGACAATTTCCTTATCCGAAATTGATCCTGGATACAGTTTACTTACATATGTTATAACTGCATTGGGCGCCACCCCGACTAAAACTTTAAAAGAATTCATGCCCCGGTAGCTTGAATATGTCTCATTCTGTTGACTCATAAGACTGGGTGCTGCAATTTCAATATCTGTACAGTCAATGACTATTCTACAGCTAGTAAACATTGAAAAGGACGAAGGAGAGCATAATTTGTTTTTCTCCCTAGAAGGGATAGTGGTCATCAAATCATCAAATAAGATATGGTGTAAAACATGAATAAATGTTGTAACTACATTTGAAATGGTAGCAACACTACAAGAGAATAACTGAGCTATGTGGAGATTAGTATAGTTTTGTCTCAGTTTCATGAGGGTGATTAAAATTTGATCTTCAAAAATAATTGACTCCACTCTCCAACCTGCATAGTATGACAAAGAATCCTTAAATCTAGAGGCATAATTTACCACAATCTGGAAAACTTCTTTTGTTGGTAGTCCAGTTTCCATACGAAGAATATCTGTGGTAAGAGTTGATGCAGAATAATGTGTTCTCTGGTACTGTGCAGTTTCTCTCTGCTGCTCAAGTTCCCTCTTTGCAAGGTCAAGTTCGGCTTCAAGAATAACCTGGTTTGTTGAGGGTTTTTCTTGCAAGGGAGGTGCCTCCTCTTCCATTTTGTCCCGAATGGCCTGCACCATGTCATGTACACTGCTGTGTGTAGTACTACTCTGTTTTTTCTTTTTTCGAGGAAATCCTTCTGATGGAAACAACTTGTCAGCATTACGTGTGTAAATTTCTGGGCCGGCACTCTTTTTCCCATCTCTGAAGTGACAACTGCATATTCTGGAGTGATTCCCTGGTTCCCTGTCTTTTCTTCTGTAAGTTTATATAAAAAAAATAAGCTCACTAAGTAGAACTAGTTAGTCACTTTTACAGTACTGTGCAACATCTAAAGCTATTATAAACGAGAGTTCTAATATTGTTTATTTAAAATTAGCAACAGTATCGCCTACAAAATGATGAACTAGAACAAAGTAAAATTCCCCTTCGTCAAACTGCCAAGGGAAATGATATTTCTTCCTTTGAGAATGCAGTCGTTCGTGATGAACTGTAGTAAACAGTTTCCAAGTTAAAGCATGAATGAATGAATGTATGTATTTATAGTCTACTGAGTTTTTCAAGCATATCATGGGAGTAATTCACTGATCACAGCTGTTTTCCTTTTCACCAGAACAAATGCACGAATATTATTTAAGATACTATCGCAAAGACTTTGTGAGATACCAGTCCTTGAAAGAAATCACAGATCAAAACACGAGCCAAACACCAAAACGCCGCGAAAGCGCCACTTAATTGATAACACAAGATCTAGGACAAACCATAAATTAACCTTACCTTATTAATCGAATCCAGCGTTGGTACTCCTCCTTTTTCTTTATTTTATGTGGAAACCCATAGAATTTACAAGTATGTGATTCGGAATGATGATCACAGCCCGGAGCAAAGCAGTGAACCATCACGATCTTTCACCTCTAACACCTCGGCTCTTTGTCTGCTCAGTTGACGATTGGGATCTTCTTTCAAACGAATAAATATTCGTCTACGTCATCCAAAGTTCCAAAAAAAATTACAGTTCAATCAATAAGGGAAACTGTAAAAATAAAGGCCGCAAAACTGAAAAGGAGTCGAAAGCCACGCTTAACGCGCTTGTAATGCTATGCTTGGCAAACTTTGTTTAGAACAGAAAATTTGGTTGCCATGGAAGCATGACGTCACACTTTAGTACTCTATTGACATGCTGTTGTAGCAAATATGAAACAGTTTTCAAAACACGTGAGAGAAGTTGGGAATGACCATAATTCTTTGCGAATAAGCGTGCGCATTCCTAGAACATGGCGAATTTTGTTGTTTCGATCTGGTTTACTCTTAAACGAGCACGGTGACATATATTTTTTATTTCACAATTTTGGTGTACAAATTATTCCCTTAAAACAAAATCAAAAAAAAAAATTATCGGAAGGAAAAAAAAGATATAGCTAAAAACGTACACAAAGCTCCTTATCCAGGGAAGTAAATTATAATCTTGAAAAGAACAACTCGAGAAACAGTTTGAGTCGACATCATTTTAAGTTGAGTGATTTTTCCATAATTTTATAAGACAGTGTTCCATATGCTGAAGACTTTCTACCTATCTGACTCCAGTTGTTGGAAGGGTGTATAGCACTATCCACTGGATAACTCAATTGGTTTTGCTAGTGTTTATCCGCTGGATAGTAATTTATTCGGATAGCGTTCTCCACCTTTCGAACAACCGAAGCCAGGTGTTTTTCAAATGGTACTTTAAAAACCCTCTTGTTTATCTACCGCATGCAAGTAGTACAGGCATCAATGCATATGGGGTAAGATTGGCCCATTATATCTCCTCTTAAGCAAGCACGGTGACATATCTTTTTCATTGTAGTTTTCAAAACAGGGATTAGTAGGGAACATTCAGGGAAAGCTTTAAGAAAATCGTTCGACAATTTTTTTTCCTTCTGAGGAATTAGCATAAATTATCCAAATAACTGTGCGAGGATCACTTCAATGATCTTCTCTCGTATATAATTCTTGTTTGCTGTCTTTTGTTTCCGCCATTTTCACAGTTATTGATCTCGTACGATTTGTGCTAATCATTCGACCAACGACTAGACTCAAGCCAACAAATGAATTATAGTTTTTTAACCTTCAATTAAACTAAACCAGAGGAACTAACATCGCAATTATTGAAATATAACGCTTTGATCGATTTATTAGGGCCGTTTATACGAGAGAAAATAAGCCGCGGCTAACTCTGGCCGCGGCTTACGTAAGCCGCGAAAGGAACTATTTATACGAGTATAAACTCACCGGCCAGGATAAGCCGCGGCTTGAGAAAGCCGTGAACATAGATTTTGTACCATTTATACGGGGTGTACGGCCAGAGTTAGTCGCGGCTTATTTTCTCTCGTATAAACGGCCCTATTATCTTATGGTGCTGCGTAAAATGAAAGCTTAGACTTGGAGAGTATTATTTGAACAAACTAACCGGTTTGTGATTTGAGAACCTTTAACCCGCTCGACCCATGCACTCCAATTCTTCTTACTTATAACGATGACAGCTACGGCAACGACGACACCAATAATAATAACATTGGTTAAAAAAGAAGAAAATAATCGTGCTGCACGTGTAGCACACATTTCAGCACATACACTTTCGCAGTACTTTGCATAACAACGACATGAGCTCACCAAAATTCAACGAGGTTTTGACGACAACGAAAACATACAAATGTGGAATCTTCATTCGCTGAAAACAGCTAGTACCAATTTCATTTTTACGATATTTCGATCGCATTGTACGACGTACATGAACGAGATGGAATAAACGCGACAGACTCAAAATAGACCAAGGTTATATTTTGACTTTGACGTCGCTGTTGTAGATCTTTTAAGATCTATTAGGGAGTTAAAAAATTGCGTAATAGTCCCTTAAAGTTCCTAATAACGCCTCAAGTTTCTTTCTGGAAAATTATGTTTTGGAAGAATGGAAGAATTTAATTCAAGGGTTTAGGCATAACTACAAATCCGGACTAGAATTTGCATATTCACAAAGTTGTGGCTAAAGCTAACAGAATGTTGGGACTACTTAAAAGACCTTAAGAAAACTTGCAGGGATCTAAGTGATATTCAAATACCCCGAAACTCTCTACTGCTAATTTCTGCTGCTACGATCAAATTTTAAATACTGTCTGTGATGCCCCTCTTACGCGGAAAAAAATATTGAAAAGGTGAAAAAGGTTTAGCGAAAGGCCTCCATATTTATTCTTAAGACAGGGGACATTTATGAGACTCGCCTAAAGAGAATAGGCGTTTGTTTGTGTTTTGTAATTATAAGGCACGCCATCGATGTCTCTCCTCTCCATTGTTTACCGCTACTCATGTAGATAATATGATGATTTATGTTTAAGG
>NC_090873.1:4310326-4325326 GCF_036669935.1 Montipora foliosa | reverse complement strand
GATAGAAATGTGAACGCAAACTCTCTGAACAGTGAGAAGCCTGTCAAGGAATATTAACCATTAATGTCACTGTGTCCTTGGTATCAACATGTATAATTCGCTTTTAAACACATAACGCAAGGCGCAATGGAACTAGACAACAGACGTATTGGGGTTTTTTGAGGGAAACACTGCCTTGCGGCTGGTTAGCCTATGCGACTTCCAGATTGCGTGACAATACGAGCTGAGTTGTAAACAGGAAGTGCTGGATCGGACAAGGGTATTGACTAGTGAGCAATGTACAAAGGCAACGAGCCAACAAGCTTGGGGGAAGTCGCTGCGCACACTTAACCCAGTGGTATCTACCTCAAAAAAACGGCAAAAATACGAATGTTGGTCAAAAAATTTTTAAAACTGATTTGAAATCTTTTATTGTTTGTTTTTACTTCTGGAGTGTTTTTTCCGCGAATATCTTTTTTGGAAAAACAAAATTGAGGGTAAAACAAGGTAATGTCAGTTCGTTGCCATAGCAACAGGTTTGTTTACGCGTCGTTTTGGGTCAAGAAACGCGCATAATATCGCATTCTATCACATGACCAGAAGGCAGAGATCCCATGAGATAGCACGGCGCTTGCGCAAGTCATTGCACGATTTGCGCTTAACGCGGTACGTCATACAAATTCTTGGAGCTTGGTTTTTCTACACTAAAAACCTTTTCTGACACAAATTGCTGGAGAGGTTAACGTAGTTAGCCTTAGTTGGAACCCAGCTTAGGCTCTAACGTAGTTGGGTGCCAATAATTCAGTGATTATGTCCGATCACGAAGACCACACAACTGACGAGCGCGCCCCTGAAACGTCAACGAACAGAGGCGCCCAGAATATGCCTTCAGCAAACGCTTTCGCGGATATGTTCAAAGCTGCCATGGCTCCAGTTCTGAGCCAGCTGACGAACTTGAACGAGAATGTAAGCTCAGTGCTCCTGAATGGGCACGACGACTCCGATGAGGACGGTGAAACCGCCTCTAATGACGGGCCCGCCAAATCTGCGGACATGGATGCGGATTTATCCGCGCTCCTCGCCTCTGCGGGCAAAGGTGCGAATGACGAGGCTATGCCGTGCGAAGACCTCTTGAAGGAACTCGCGCAGGACTTAACAGTAAGCGAGAAGACTTCTCCGCCCCTTCACGAAGGTCTGGCGGCTATTTTTAATAATCTTTTGTCCGAAAAGATGGGGGACGAGAAGCTCAAGGTCAAACTGGACAAATATTCTCGTCCAGAAAATGTCAAGGGTCTGCGAACCCCGAGAGTGAACCCCTCAATCTGGAGCCAACTTTCGACTACCATGAAAGCTCAAGATGTACGATCGCAGAAGGGACAAAACACTCTTATCGGCGCCATTACAGCCATGACAAAAGCCGCCGATTTGGCGCTGGGAAAATACAGCCAAGACAAAGAACTGATCACCTTGTTGACAGATGCTGTTGCAATGGCACTTCAATACAACCACGAGGTGAATCACTCCCGACGCCTGGCCATGAAGAAAGAGATGCATAAAGACTATGCCGCTTTATGCAACCTGTCCACTGTTGATGGCACCACAGAGTACCTGTTCGGAGATTTGTCAAAACTCGCGAAGGATATCACAGAGGCCAATAAGTTGACGAAAAGGGTTCGCCCTCAACATTCCGGGAATTCCCGTGGCGATAAGTACGCTGGGCGCTCAACATATGGCTCGGGCCAGCGAAGATTCCAGCCTTACCCTAGAGGAAAATCCTCTGATTTTTTAGGCAAAAGTCGCTTCTCAAAGCCGCCGAGAAAGAAAAAGGACGGCGAAACCAGCCAGCGCCAATGAAGGTGTCTGAGGTATGTAATGCAAATATGACATCTTTGTCTATTGACATTGTACATAGCTTGGTAAAATCACAAACTAGTTTCCAAGCCGGAGAACTCAAGCATTTTTTGCCGCAGTGGGAAGCGATCACTACTGACCCTACTATTCTTCAGATTGTTACTGGAGTTAAACTTGAATTTAAAAACAGTGTTGCACCCATGCAACATTGCGTCAGACCTAGTATCTTTAACAGTCATCAACATTCAATTGTCAACGCGGAAATTGATAAACTTCTCGCTAAAGGGGTCATTATTCCGGTGGCACAGGAAACAGGGGAATTTATTTCCACAGTATTTTTACGACCGAAAAAAGATGGCACGCACCGTACCATTCTTAATCTCAAAGCGTGTAACGAATTTATAGCTTACCATCATTTTAAAATGGATACTCTAGAGGCTGCTGTAAACATGATGAGACCAGGTTGTTTCATGGCTTTGGTGGACTTAAAGGACGCGTATTATACCGTTCCTATCCACCCATCTCACCAGAAATACTTAAAGTTCTGTTTTGACGGTGTTTTCTACAAATATACCTGTTTGCCTAATGGCCTAGCTAGTGCCCCGCGCATATTTACTAAACTATTGAAACCTGTGTATGCCACCCTACGCAGCATGGGACATCTCAATTCAGGGTATATTGACGATTCTTATCTACAAGGCGACACCTTTGCGGAATGTCATAAAAATGTCATCGACACTATCATGCTGTTTACCAAATTAGGGTTTCATATCCATCCAGACAAATCGGTCTTCGTACCCTCTCAGACATTAACTTTCTTAGGGTTTGTACTGGATTCTATTGCTATGACAGTTACGCCTACAGGGGAAAAAGTTCAACGGATTCTGTCTGTCTGCGCTACGCTCTTAAAAACACAAATGCCCACAATTAGACAGGTCGCAGAGGTTATCGGTATTCTGGTGTCCAATTTTCCCGGTGCTCAGTATGGACCACTTCACTACCGCCACCTAGAGCGGGATAAATATCTCGCACTCATAGCAACCAAGGGCGATTACGGGAGGAAAATGCAATTATCCCCTCCCGCTCTAACAGAAATTCAGTGGTGGCGTGATAATGCCGTAACTCTCAAACGAGATATCCTACACGACCACCCCAGCACTTCAATTCAGTCCGACGCATCAACATTGGGGTGGGGAGCTGTTTTTGGCAGTCAGAAGACGGGGGGGAGATGGACCCATTCGGAAGCTGAATACCATATAAACATATTGGAATTACTTGCAGCCTTTTTTGCGTTAAAGTGTTTTTGTAGCCATATGAACAACTGCCACATCCAAATTCAGATCGACAATACCACAGCCCTCGCTTATATCAACAATATGGGGGGCTCAAAATCCAAGGAACTTAACCAGCTAGCTGTTCAAATTTGGGAATGGTGCATATCACGAGATATTTGGCTCTCAGCTGTGCACATACCTGGTCGGCTGAACACTGGGGCTGATGAAAAATCCCGCGTGTTCTCAGATAACCACGAGTGGATGTTAAACAAACACTCGTTTTACAGGATCCTGTTGCGCCACCCCGGCCTCGATTTCGACTTGTTTGCAAGCCGCTTAAACTATCAGATCAGTAGTTATTGCTCATGGCAAGCAGACCCTAACAGTGCACACGTAGACGCATTTACTATGAATTGGAATGGGCACAAATTTTATGCTTTTCCACCCTTTAGCCTTCTTCCAAGATGCCTTCAGAAGATCAGTCAAGACCGAGCACAGGGTGTACTAATCGCCCCACTTTGGCCAACTCAAACATGGTTTCCGGTCCTCCTACGACATTTGTGCGACCAGCCCTGGATCCTGCTTCCACGACCAGATCTTCTACACCACCCCTCCCGCAGTGGCCCACATCCACTACACAGGAATCTTCATCTGATGGTATGTCCTGTGTCAGGGAATCCTTCCGCCATTACCATTTTCCAGAGGAGGTTACCGACATTCTCATGGCATCCTGGAGGAAAGGCACTAAAAAACAGTATGCCACATACGTTAAAAAATGGATGGCATTTTGTCGTGAACGGAAAATTAATTGTTATTCACCACCACTGAGCGACGCCCTTCAATTTCTCTTGGGGCTATTTAATCAAGGGCTTAGCTACTCAACCCTTAACACTGCTCGCTCTGCCTTATCTACCATTGTTACGATAGACGGGGAGGGGAGCTTTGGTAGCAACCATATTGTTACACGGTTTATGAAAGGGGTCTTTGAATCGCGTAGACCCAAACCTAAATATGACAAAATTTGGGATGTTTCAGTGGTTTTAAAACATTTATCTTCTTTATACCCCAATGAAAAACTGTCTTTACAGGATTTAACGCACAAGGTCCTTATGCTAATTCTCTTAGTTTCGAGTCAACGAGGGCAATCGATCAGGATCAAGGACGTGTTCACCTATCTCAGAGGAAAAGCCTTGATAACACAAAGAAGAGAAGAAAAGTGCTCAGAGGCTTAAAAAAGAGAAAAGATGAGAAAAGAAAGGAGGCAGAGGGTGTGAACTATGCCTCTGGGTATTTTTAGACATTTTAAGCAATTCATTCCTTTCTAGAAATCTTGTGAAATGAAAAGATCAACTTTAAAAGCCTTTTTCTCAAAATTAAGAATTTTGCGTATCTGCTGAAACTGTAACATTGATATATTTTTGGGAATTTAACATATTTGTCTCATTTTTTCAGTGAAAATAGTGAATATAGTTCTGCATACAATGAACTAAAATTAGCCAATTTGGTCCATATGGCTCTTGATATCAAAATTTTCATGTTGAAATTTTCACATATTTTATATTCTCTTATAATTAAAATCATGGTGTTTCTTATACTCGTGCAGTATGATAGTTTTTTTTAGTTCCTTGTATTATATTGCCTTTAAACATTATTCCCTGAAAATTTTATTGAGTTTTGTTGAAAACCTTTGGAGTTAGAGCTGTTATAGCAAGGACACCCTCCAGCAGGTTCAGTCCCACCCTCTTGGTTACCATAGCAACATAATTGGTAAACAATTATCAAAATAGACTTGTCTCGTGGTCTGTGTTCAAAGTGTGCAGGTTGCATTATGTTGAAAAGCTTGTGAAAAAATAAGAATTCACACCACGCAGGAGCGACCCAATTTTAATGACGGCAAAGCGATAAATACAACCCATCTCCAAAGGGAGAGAGGGAGGAAGGGGGAGAACTTTGACAAATTGCAAACAGCTAGTTGATTTACTATAGAAGACAAACTGCCAAGTGAACCTTGGACGACTAACTGAGGCTTTTATAGCTAATACCCTGTCTATTAAAATAGCCAGTTGCACAGGTTCTACCACGTAGCAGGTAAGCATTACACCGTGCTCTTTAGCACTAATGAATGAGGCTTTAACAGATTTGGCCAGTGCAGGTGTACGTTATAATCTGAGATCTAGGAACAAAGCCTTCATGTCCTCGTTTTATATACAAGAAACCCGTTGATTGTATGTCCTTGAACGGCCGACTACAAAGAACGCGAAGATAACTATCGCGACATGAATAGCCCTTTTAGTACGGTCACGTAACATTAACCGTATTTACTGATAGTGCTGTAAAATCTCATTTAAAGAGAAGAACAGATACTCGTTTATGTGCACAATACATCGAAGCATAAAGTCTGCAAATACATTCAAATACTTACCCCTGCATAACATTTCAAATTCCGTTTTCCGTGAATCTTCTCATGATTACCTGTGCCTCGTTAATCCAATTTACTACTAAGACTTGTTCGCATTACTAATTAACACGAAAAGGGATAACTTGGGAATTTCTAACAAGATATCCTTTAATCTAACCCAAAATCATTCAGATATCCAAAACGTCCTATCCATGATCCATTTCCTTCGTTTTTGGGTTTGTCAGCATTATGATTTGCAATATTTCAGGTTTACGTGTTCACAACTTTGTTTTTGTATCTCGAAGGTGTTTAGATTTCCAATTACAAACTCTGTTTTGATTGGTCACTGTATCTCACTGTGTAATTAGTTCACCCTGAATTCAAAATAAATACGTTCCGTTTCTGAGAAAACAAAACAACAACATTCTTTTACAAATCGTACCGGGTATTCCTGATTTCTGTATTAAATTTAACTTACATTTTCCAAATGGTCTGGATAGCACAAGTGTTGCTAATATTTTTAAAAATACAAACACACTTTTAAGTTTAAGGAACATACTTCGATGTTTCAAACATCATTTTGCATGTACCTGTTCATCCACGCTTTTGGAAAAGTGTTACATACCACGTGCTTACATTTAAACGCATACCTGAGGTAGCTCCTATAGCTGTGTTTACGAGCAAGTGGTCTCCTTGGCTAGTAATACGATGAAATGTGCATGACCTCGGTACATTGTTAACCAAATACGTTCCAGCAAGTTTCCTCTTTTTTCTGCTGTTATAAAATAGACGGCTCAGCCTTTTCTCTGTAATTCTGCCCGGTTCTCGGGCACGTCTATGTCAATGCACACGCAAATCACAACTAAAGTAAACACACTTGTGCTTATCTAGACGTGTATTTCTCCTTTGGAATCAAGTCTTTATTACCATTGAGAATCAAATAACTGTACAGCCTTTCAAACTATATCACATTTATTTTCTAAAGAGCTGATCACAGTCTCCACTGATGACATCAAATCTTGTAAAACTAGAACAGAACTATATACACAAGATGGCAGTGAACAACGATCGCTAATATGGCTAGTTGAACAAAGGATAGAAGCTACACCACTACAAGAAACAAACTGTTTAACAATAACAAACTAAAAAACGTAATAGACAAAAAACTTATCTCCGTAGTCAATGGTACACTGAGCGGGAGGCTGTTTGTTCGCTGTGAAAATGGTACAAGCGTGAAGCCATTTGTTCGCTGTGCCAATGTTTTTACTTTGTCTTCAGAAGATCCCAATATGGCGTCCATTTGTTTGTGGAGTTATTGTCTTTGTCGCTGTCATCTTCAGAGTAGTTCTCAATATTAAAGGTACCCGCTGCTCATTAAAGAATTTGTATTTTGACTTGTATCACTTTCAATAGTTGCGTCCATTTCAGTTACATTCGAGTAAATTTGTTTCATTCAGTTCGCGGAACGACTTGTTTCAAAGCTGACGCTTGACATCTTTTAGTGTGGGTCTACCGCGAAAAGCCTATGCCTTTCTTTGTATGTGTTTTGAGCGCCCCAAGAAGAAATCGATGAAGCCAACGCAACGTCCATCTTCAGTAATCCGAAACAGCGCATCACAGTGCTCTTCATGATCTTAGATTACGTGTTTGCTTTAAACTAGTTATAGCTGTCGCTAAAGTGCTAACGAGCCAAGCTTGCGTGATCTGGCGCCTGGCGGCTGCAAACATCACGCGGCGTACTCGTGCGGCACTCTCATTGGTTATCGCTACGGTCAACATTTCATCGCTTTGGTCTACATTACAGCTTTTGGTCTACATTACACTCAAATTTGAAGCGCTTCTGAGATTTCGTCCGCCTAAAAATCTTCTCGCGGCTCTATAAGCTGCCGCCTCGCCAGGCCTTCTGTCTTCAGAAGGCCTGACTCGTTGGCAATAACCAATGTAAACAGCGCCACGTGGCTTCTATTGTGCATTACCCAATCAAAACACCGCCACGTGCTTTCTATTGTGCATTGGCCAATCAAACACCGACGCGTTATTCTATTGTGCATTTTGCTGCACGGGAAAAAAAAAACTGAAATCAAACGTCTTTTATAACTCGTGCGCCTACGGGCCCGAGTAATGAGCAGTGACAGTGATCGGGAAGAGTTATTTAAAATACTGACTGCAAACCAAGCCGCCTCTTGCTTAGGCACCTTTGTTTGATTAATTACTTATCCCTTTTAAGTGGTTGCGCAGACACTTCACTTCAAAGCTAGGAAAACCCTTCCATTTGACATTACTGTATAATGCGTTTTTTCAACTATCTTTTTTTTTGTAATGGCTCCTAACTTTTTGGCCTTGGCGACCACTTTGGAAAATTTAGGAGCCAGATGGCTCCTTGCCAAAAAACGTTAATTTTAGCGTCTGTTCAGTTCACTTCTGTCTCCTGGATCGCCATCACTTAACCAACCTGTGTCAGATACCAGTTCATCTTTGGGAGGAACTTCTGCACTCATTGCCACTCCATGTGCAACTTCTAGTACTAGTACCGTGGCAGATGCAGCAGTACTGTGGTCTGTTGGGTCTGCCCTTCGTGCTATTACAGTTCTTGTTTCTTCTTGCTCTGTGATGCACCCAAGTGTCGGCGTGCTCCACCTCAGCTGTCACCTCTCAACACCAGACCATGCCCGGCGTCCATTGAGTTTGTTCCAGATGCCATGCCTTTATCACCATCAGTCCTTCAGGCCTTCAGCAGTATTATTGCATTCAGGTGGCAACACATGGATCCCGTGTGATATTTCCCTTCATTTTTGCTCATTTGCTGATCGTATTTTCTTTCAATTTGCATGGCTTTTTTACCAGTGAATGTTTCTTTTATGATGCTTTTGACCTTTCAATTTTATATCATTGATATTTATTTCATTCGTACAGTTGTATGTGTTTTTGCATTATTACTGTAATATTATTGTCCTGTGTTATATTTCCCTTTATTTTCGCTCATTTGTCAACAGTATTTTCTTCGATGATACATGTACCTTTTGTCATATCAATTTTATATCATTGATATTTGTTTTGTTCCTAAGTGTTTCTGCATGAATACTGTAACAATTCATATTATTCCATGTTATATTTCCCTTCATTTTCCCTCATTTGTCAACAGTATTTTCTTAGATGTTTTTGACAGTGCAATTTTATATCATTGATCTTTGTTTTGTTTCTTTGAGTTTCTGCATTATTACGATAATGATTATCCTGTGTGATAATTATGTCCCTTTGTTTTCCCTCATTTGTAGGTTCTATTTTTCTTTCAATTTGCATTGCTTGTTTACTAGTTCCTTTGTTATTGCTCTTCCACTGAGTACCATTTTATATCATTGATCTTTGTTTTGTTTCCAATGTGTTTCTGCATTAAAATCATTGTCATTGTTGATTTACACCATCGGCTGTAGCATTGCCAGTCATGGTGGTTTTCTCTCCTCTTATGGGAGTTACGTGCGGTCATGAGCACTTGTGTGTTGTTGTAACGCCAGCCACAGGTTGTTTTCAATATGTCTGCCACTTAACATATATATTTTGCAGCATAGGGGTATTGCAACTTGTTGCGGTGACAATGTGTGTACTGTCTGCCATGCTTACCCCAGTGCGCTCGTGTTTTTTCTGTGTTGTGTTGGTATTTGCCTGTCTGGTCTTGTGTCTACAGTATTGTATATTGTTCTAAATTTTATTCACAACCAGACTTTGGCTTCAGATACTAACATTTTTGCCAGTGTCTTTCAGTTCTTGTTTCTTCTTGCTTCTGATGCCCTCCAAGAGTTTATATCATACCAAGATGTTATCACCTGAATCTACCTCGAGTTACGAAGGTTTTCGCCAACGCAAGGATACCCAAGCTTAGTTAATATTACCAATAATATTATTCTTACATACGTTGTATGCTATGCTGTATACGTTAAGATAATGTAGGTCATCTAGACATACCGATTTTCCCAATTTTAACTCAGATACTTACTACCTGCTAGGGCGTGATTGCCTCTGTCTTCAGGGTTTGTGTGACTGCAGTGTCCTGGAAGACTACATTCCCTTCTTTTTCCCCACAGGGGTTTTTTCGGGGTTTTCGTAGCAGGCGGTCCACTAATCACTGCCCATTTTTAAGCAGGGTGCAACATGAACATTGAAGCACTTTTGAACAATACCAATTGGTCACCTAGACAAGCTGACTTTCAGTCGCTTGCTTTACATTTTCTCCTCGTTATACCATGTCGGAGTATGGTCTTGGCGGCTAGGCTACGCCATATACCACCCCTGTCATTCAGATGTGATAATTGGCTGTACCTGTATGCTGCTTCTTTCATGTTGCATTTTAATCACTAATACTTTTCTATTTCAATTAATAGGTCACAGCACTGCATGTCTACATGAGCAGGTGCCATGTCGTCATGTCCATTTAAATTTTTCATAAGACTTCATGTAGTTAAGTACAGTTAAAGTCGGTTTCTGTGTGTGTGGACACAGTCATTCAATTGGTTTCCATGTACTTCTGTCAAAGCTGACTCCCTTCATTGCATTTACTTCCTTGTTGTGATCACACACATCCTTCGGGTTTTGGTGGCCTGGCTGCCCTTAACAAATCATTGGCTGTGTCCATGCATGTGGATTCCTTCATAGTTCATTACACCAATTATTAATTCTTCTCACTTTGTGAGCAGGGGCCATGTAGTCATCGTATAGTGCTGTGTTTATTTACTGGGTCTCTTGTAACTAGGGTCTTGTTTTGCCTTTATACTAATCTGCTCGTGTCAATATCCCAGGATACTTTAGTCACCCATCAGGGCTTGTAAACCAAGCAATAGGTTTTTTGATTGAAAGTGGGTCCTGTGCAAAGCCTTCTGGACTATCTTGCCTTGCGCGGCCCCGTTGATGGTGCACTTTTTCAATCTCTAGAGGGTAGACCTATTTTCTAGTCCCCCTTATTGTCCTTGGAGTTAGAAGCTGTGGATTAGACCCCACTGAGTATAAAGGGCACAGCTTTGCATCGGGGTTGGGGGGGGGGGGGGGCTTCTTTCGCTGCTGAAAGCGGGCTGTCTGAAACCCCAAATTAGCCTCTTGGGCAGGTGGAAGTCTGATGCTTTCCGTAGATATATTTGCATCCCAACTCTCCAGTCCTAATGTAATGGTATGGAATCTGGTCATTTTTATTGTCACCTTTGACAAGGCAGGGGTCTTGTCCTTGGTTTCCTGTGTTTTTACCCTGGTAGAGGCTCTGTCTCACCTTAATTTCTTTAATGCATTGTTGTACCTACCAGTCCAGGCAGTCACAGGGGTGCTGTTCCTGTACTATTATAACTTGTTTATTAAGGCCACTTTTTTGGTGATGAACAATTGCAGGGGCATTTTTCACACCAATGTCGTTGAATTTTGTTTTCATCAGGACATTGTCCTTGGTTCCATGTTATCTTGTTAGCAACTTTCTTGCTTCCACTTTTTGCAATTCATATGAGGTTGCCTGATTTCTCCAAGTGGCCTGTCTATTTTTCTCCGCCCTGCAAACCGAGCTCAACAGTTTGGCGACTCACTCAACCTCATTTATATTGAGAGGCATAAAGGTGTTATTGGCTTGCCAATAAAAGTTTTATGCATCTCAATAATTAAGATTTATAATGCATGCATAATTATGCACTCAGCAAAGTGTCACGCGGTCATTCCTAGGGAGGAGCAATTAATAAGTATCCCCTATAGGGAATTTGTTGCATTCCGAGAAAGCGCGGTAAATATTCATTCGCTTTTCAAGCTCGACTGATCTGGTTGTCAAACTTTTTCACCCTCCTCCCCATTGCCAGGTTCCACTATTTCTTTCTTTCTCTCTTTCTTTCTTTTTCTCAGTTTACTTCTGTGGTGCGCTTTCAGATCCCCACCTTTGCTGGGCGTGCGATCAATTCTTTAAGTTTGTGATGTAATATTTTCATTGTTATTAAACCGGCTATGTGCTAAGGCAAATAGCCAGATTTGTGCAACAACAGGCATTTCAAAAGTATCTTTGCTTTGGAAAGACGAGGGAGGTATCAACACGATATTTACGCATCTTGGCTGAGAATGAATATTGCCCAAATAAAAGAGCGCACTCTTCTATCCTTCGCCGAGTGTCTCCTTCATTGATTTTTGTAGACGGTTTTTGACTTTGTCTCTTTTTCGTTGGTGGTAACATCCACATACCACGGTGACCATAGCAATTTTTATGTATTAGTATTAAACTCACCTATTATTGCTCTCTTTTTATTCCTTTTTCATTAAATACAACAAATCCACAATTGTCATGATAGAAGGGTTGCTGCAAAGTAGTCGTATTAACACATCTTTAATGGAATCAGTGTAAGCAGCGCAGGCGAGTGTTTTTAGACGCGATAAAAAACGTACTGTGAGTTTTATTCCACAAGAATTACGTTTGTTAGGGCCCGCTTCCTGGAAAGCCGATTAACTTAATCCAGGATTAGCGTAAACTTTTGTTTCACGTTTTCGACTGTTTGTTGAAAGTTTCTTTTGCTTATTTTTCTTTTTCAAAATTGACGTCTTCTCATGTAAAGTTCTGCCAAAAATCTGCGTTGAACAGCATTTGGCAGTAGAGAAATAAAATGCTTGGTTAGTTTTTAATCTGGGATTAGCGTTAATCGGCTTTTGAGGAACTGGGCCCAGGAGTCTGAACAAAGGTTCAAAATGTGAGGAGAAGATATTAGCATTCAAGAAAAGCAAGTCGGGTCTCATAACTATAAAAGAATTCTAATACGGACGCAGGCTTATATGAATTATTCCGGTAAGCCTTCCTTGCTAAGTTTTATTTTGTTATTGATTAACAGCACAGTGCGTTCCATTTTCATATTTAGGTTAAATTAAATCCCGGGTAAACAGCCTCAACATTTTCTCCAACATCCGTTTGATTCACGGATTCAATCTGAGCCGGGGATTTTACCGACAACGTATGTTTGTTCAACCTCGTCCAATCCTTTAAAATCAAAGAGAGACCAGAATGTCCATGCAGAGTCAACTGTGTTTAAGTTGGCTTCGATCCATCAAAGAAAGACATCATGTATTGTTCTCTTCAGAAAATATGGTTTACAAAAAAAAAGGAACAAGTATTGGTTACAATAAATCAAAAATCACCGACTTCTCGATATCTGGGAAATTTAAATAAATAAAACCAAATTCAAAAGCCTTAGCATAAGTAGTTCAGTTTAGTACAAGTGTGAAAGCCTGAAGGAGACACTGAAGAGAACGTTATTTGGTTTAACTGAATTAAGCAGGCTGTCTGCACCAGGGGAGGTGGAACCATGTATTTCAATCACATTATCATTGTCGACCTAAACATCAACTCGAATGTTTCAATCAAGGACCCGACATGGGAAGGGTTCAAAATGCACGATCGTTCGTGCCAGTGGAACACAACACCAGGACAAATTATAGGTAAGGTAAAACACGATCAGCTTAGAATTCATTTCTTTTATCCCTTCAGCTCAGCCCACTTCTCTCTCATTTCCTCTGCTGTTGTTTGTTTATCTTGTACACTAAATCTTAAATAAACTTCCTCCATCCTGGAAAAACAAGGAAACGTTGGACAGATTTGATAGACTATCGTCATGCCAGTAAGTGATACTAAGCTCTCAATGAATAAACAAAAGGATCATAGGATACCTGATCTTAAAACGATTAGCCCGCGATTGGTAACCTTTGAAGGCGTGCCAACAAAAAAGACACATAAAGCGTGATAGATAACGACGGGTTGACACCATTTTATTCTTTGCCACTCAACGATATTTGAATACCAATTGGGTGCTCATCGGGAGTAAGAGAAGTCACAATGCAAAAGTACTGTTTCCACCTCATATTGATCTTTGGTCTCAACGACTTTGTCTTCCCGGTAAGTCATCTTAGTATTGAGTTTTCTTTTGCCTATTCGATTTTGTGCACATAATGGGGCGAGGCTCGCAAAGAAATCGTTGCATAGGCCCAATTCTCCGTATGTGCAACAACAGGCATATCAAAAGTATCTTTGCTTTGGAAAGACGAGGGAGGTATCAACACGATATTTACGCATCTTGGCTGAGAATGAATATTGCCCAAATAAAAGAGCGCACTCTTCTATCCTTCGCCGAGTGTCTCCTTCATTGACTTTTGTAGACGGTTTTTGACTTTGTCTCTTTTTTTCGTTGGTGGTAACATCCACATACCACGGTGACCATAGCAATTTTTATGTATTAGTATTAAACTCACCTATTATTGCTCTCTTTTTATTCCTTTTTCATTAAATACAACAAATCCACAATTGTCATGATAGTAGGGTTGCTGCAAAGTAGTCGTATTAACACATCTTTAATGGAATCAGTGTAACCAGCGCAGGCGAGTGTTTTTAGACGCGATAAAACACGTACTGTGAGTTTTATTCCACAAGAATTATGTTCGTCAGGAGTCTGAACAAAAGTTCAAAATGTGAGGAGAAGATATTAGCACTCAAGAAAAGCAAGTCGGGTCTCATAACTATAAAAGAATTCTAATACGGACGCAGGCTTAAGAATTATGCCGGTAAGCCTTCCTTGCTAAGTTTTATTTTGTTATTGATTAACAGCACAGTGCGTTCCATTTTCATATTTAGGTTAAATTAAATCCCGGGTAAACAGCCTCAACATTTTCTCCAACATCCGTTTGATTCACGGATTCAATCTGAGCCGCGGATTTTACCGACAACGTATGTTTGTTCAACCTCGTCCAATCCTTTAAAATCAAAGAGAAACCAGAATGTCCATGGAGAGTCAACTGTGTTTAAGTTGGCTTCGATCCATCAAAGAAAGACATCATGTATTGTTCTCTTCAGAAAATATGGTTTACGAAAAAAAAGGTACAAGTATTGGTTACAATAAATCAAAAATCACCGACTTCTCGATATCTGGGAAATTTAAACAAATGAAACCAAATTCAAAAGCCTTAGCATAAGTAGCTCAGTTTAGTACAAGTGTGAAGGCCTGAAGGAGACACTGAAGAGAACGTTATGTGGTTTAACTGAATTAAGCAGGCTGTCTGCACCAGGCGAGGCGGAACCATGTATGTCAATCACATTATCATTGTCGACCTAAACATCAACTCGAATTTTTTAATTAAGGACCCGACATGGGAAGGGTTCAAAATGCACGATCGTTCGTGCCAGTGGAACACAACACCAGGACAAATTACTTATATATAGGTAAGGTAAAACGCGATCAGCTTAGAATTCATTTCTTTTATCCCTTCAGCTCAGCCCACTTCTCTCTCATTTCCTCTGCTGTTGTTTGTTTATCTTGTACACTAAATCTTAAATAAACTTCCTCCATCCTGGAAAAACAAGGAAACGTTGGACGGATCTGATAGACTATCGTCATGCCAGTAAGTGATACTAAGCTCTCAATGAATAAACAAAAGGATCATAGGATACCTGATCTTAAAACGATTAGCCCGCGATTGGTAACCTTTGAAGGCGTGCCAACAAAAAAGACACAT
>NC_090873.1:4277826-4302826 GCF_036669935.1 Montipora foliosa | reverse complement strand
TCCATATACCACCATAGCAATTTTTATGTATTACTTACTGAGTATTAAACTCACCTACTATTACCCTCTTTTAATTAATTTTTCCGTAAACCAATGCAACAAATCAACAATTGCAATACAAGGTTTGCTGCAAAGTAGTATTATTAACACATCTTTAATGGAATCAGTTTAACGTACTCCAAATTTAAACTAGCAGCGCAGGCGAGTGTTTTCAAACGCGATAAAACATGTGCTGTGAGTTTTACTCCACAAGATTTATGTCCGTCGGGAGTCTGAAAAAAGGTTCAAAATGTGAGGAGAAGATATTCAGGATATTAGCATACAAGAAAAGCAAGTCTGGTCTCATAACTATAAAGAATTATAATACGGCCGAGTGTTATATCGGGTTTAAAGCTAATGCACGCGGCGTTTTCTTGGTGCTGTTATGCTTATGAATTATTAACGAATTGTTGAAATAAGATTTCGTTGATAAAGAGATTAGATATTCTTTATTATCTTTTTCTCAGTGGGCGAGCGGGCTGAATTCTGCAAATCCTGCGATCTGATTGGCTCTGGCAGCGGGCGGAATTTTTCTGTCTTGCCTGCCAACGCGGGCGGAATCCTAGCCCTGGTTGCGTGCGCTTGTGTAACGACCTTAAATTTCCATTTTTTTTTTCACCAATCCGTTTACATACAGACGTAGGTGTTTCCAAACAGATCTTTGTCAGACAAGAGGCGTGGAAATAAAACTTAAACAAAAATATTTCTGTTTAAAACGTTCAGTTTGTAAGTGGCTTACTGCATTCGCTATCAAGCGCGGTGCGAGTCAACAATTTACAAAGCGATTTCAGAGAGACAGAGAGAGAAAAAAAAAAAGCGAAGGGTCGGCCCGTATAGCGAAAAACTGTGACCTCTGTCTTAAAGGAAAGGAAAGGAAAGGAACTTTATTGAAGTGTCTAATCTTTTAGCGCCGTAGAGCACTAATCGGGGACACTGTAAATTGAAATTAACAAGTTAACGCAAATCAAATCAAATGTTGGTTTTTGAGGACAGGGGAAACCGGAGTACCCGGAGAAAACCTCTCGGTGCAGAGTGGAGAACCAACAAACTCAACCCACATATGACGCCGAGTCTGGGAATCGAACCCGGGCCACATTGGTGGGAGGCGAGTGCTCTCACCACTGCGCCATCCCTGCACCCTGTCTTGAAAAATTTGCTCGCAGCCTGCGGCTGCGGGCAGCATTTTTAAGACCTCGCGGTCACAGGTTTTCGCTATACGGACCTCCCAGCTGGTAAATAACATATATTTATCTTGGTTCAAAAAGAAAACGAGTTTCTATGTGCTAAAGATAATCAGTTTTTCTGACCATAGTTCCTTCTGGATTAAATACTGTTTTGTGGTATAAATACTCCGATCCGAATGTAGTCATTTGCTTATTAATTTATGCTAGTCTACAGGAACTTGCATGATTCGTAAATTGGTTTTTATCGCGTATCTCAGGTACTATCTAACCAACTCATTTATTAAATTGTAAATTATAAATAATCTATTTGGTAACATGAGTGAAATAAATTTGTTGTTGTTGTTGTTGTTGTTGTTTACAGGGATATGTAATTTATCATCAGACCATGACTCCTAATTGGCTGGAGATGCATGCCTCGTATATCGACGGCCCGCATGAGTCAACTGCCAAACAACTGACATTCAACGCAGCCTCAGAGGACAACGCTTCTCTTCTCTAAGTGCCATTGATTCCCTCAGGTGTTATAAAAGTCTCGACACCGCTGACTGTCGAGATTGTGGGCGCAAATGACGTCAGCATCGGAGAAAGCGTGGATAGTGACGTTAGCTATGGCGTTTCAGATGGTGACAAGTTTGTGGGCTTTGAAACTGTCGACAAGCACAATTACAAGTCATATGCTCCGTGTTATGGAGTTGAAGGTGTCTCTGGCGCGACCACATCTGCTCTGCGATCTGAAAGTGTAACCCCTAAATCCATTTATTCTTTTTATTCCGGTCGGTTTGTTTCTACTGTAGATCTTAAGCTGAATGAGCGCTGGGGATCGTGCTACACTGCGCATGACGGAGGCTTGATGAGGACGGCTGGTTACAATAACCGCCTGATTCTCAGTAAACGACTCACTTTAGAAGTGTATCGAGGCGACAAAGGGGAAAGAGTTGGAATCAAGTCAATCATGGTCACCATTATGCAAGATGACGCTTAGTGCGACAACAAAAAAAAGTTGTTTCGTGAAACCAGATTTATAATCTACAACTCTAGAATTCGTAGTGTTAGCGCAGTCAAAAAAAAAAAAAAAAGTGGAGACAGGAAGCATTTTAATTTCACTTTTGAGCCATTAATTTAATAAAAACAAGAAAAAGGTGGTAAAATGCGTTTGGAATGATAAAGGGTTTATATGCAGCACATTTCACATCAATTTCATGGCGGTTTATAATTCTTTCTCTGGGGTGAGATCGGACTTCAGCCTGTAAAGGCGACTCTGGCAGCCGCTATTAGTCCATAGTTGATCTCACCCACCCAACCCATACATAAATGTGAAAGGAGGATAGACAACATCGTGACCCCCCTCTAATTATCATAAAAAAACTTCGCACTTAGACTCGCTTTGATGAGGAAGCAGACATGAACTCGGAAATGGCCTATTTGAGGCTTGGTGATGAAATCAGCTCGTCAGACGTCATTACGCATAAGGGCTATTCCCATCACCCACTCCCTCGGAAATTCTCAGCGAAGAAAAGGCCTGCGAATGAGATTGATTTCGCTTGGCACAGCTCTACTTGAATTTCCGCGAGCTAAACGAGAAAGAAACTGTAGACACGGTTTCGCCAAGATTATTGATCATTATCACTCTCTGACGCATAATAAGCTTCCTACTAATTACAGAAAATAGGAAACTTAGTTCTCTCTTACCGCAGAATTAGACATCCTCGGCATACAAACCTGTGAAGTGAATCCTTTGTTTCGCTACTGTGGGTGTAACAATATTATTCTTGAATGAAGTGCGGGTTATAGAGGAAGGACGATTCGCACTTATTACTTTTATCTGGGTAATTAAAAATTACCCAGATAACTGGGAGAAGATCACTTCACTTTTATCTGGGTAATTAAAAATTACCCAGATAACTGGGAGAAGATCACTTTAATGATCTTCTTTCGAATATTGTTCTTGTTTGCTGTCTTTTGTTTCTCTTGTGTGCCACCTCATCAGTCAGTTTGACAGTTTTTCACCCCGAAAGTGAGCTTTGTAACCTTTAATTAAACTTATAAACCAAAGAGAAAGTAAACTTTTTGGTGGATTTATTATCTTCTGTAATCTTTTATAACGCTGTGAAACGTCTTTGCTTTGCCCTCTTGTGTTGGTATAAGATTCTTGTCTTGTGCTTGCCACGTCACGTCATCCGTAAATTTCACAGCTCTTTGCATATGTCGCACGTTTCTTGATAAGACCAGGCGGGAAAGGGATTTCTAATAGCCATGCACTAGACCAACCTCACAAGTTAATAATTACAAATGAATCGGAATTTTTTACCCTTCAACTAACACCAGAGGGACATAACATCACGATCATTTAAAAGATAACACACGCTTTGGTCGACTTAATTATTAAAATACTGTTTATCTGCTGGCTCTGTTTGTTCAAAATGAACGCTTTCACTTAATTAACTTCATTGAAGCAGCTGTGCGGTTTGCGATTTGCGAAAACCTTCAATCCGCTGATGGGCACAGCCCGTTCACTTCCATTCTGCCGTAATACGAAATTTACCAACGACGAAGGCTACGGCGACGACGACGCGGGCCACAAAACAATAATATCATTGGCTATAAAAGAAAAAAATAATCGTGCTGCACGTGCGGCACGCATTTTGGCAAGGATACTCTTGCGGTATTTTGCATAATGTTCAACGACGTGAGCTCACCAAAACTGAGGTTTTTATGACAAAGGTGAGCATACTGCAAATGGAAATTTTTCATTATCTATTTTAACCTGAAACAGCTAGTTCCATTTTCATATTTAGGATACTTCTCTCACCTTGTTCGACGTGAACAAGATGGGATGATCGCGTAAGAGTTACAATACTGGAAATTTATAATTTGAGGTGACGTTGTCGTAGATCTTGAAGTTCAACAAATTTATTGTGTGCATATTGCAAATATAACTTAAAGATAAGCAAGCTAAATAATACAATAATTGCATCATAGCAAAAGATAAACAGTGCCTCAACAACACGAAAATCCTTGTCAATTTTTTACAAAACATTGGCCGAGTGTTATCAATGACTCATCGAATTAACCAATTCATTCTTTGGTTGGCTTCATCTGCGTGCACAACGCGAACTTGAAATCCAGTGATACATTAAGAAGTCGAAGCGGAATTCCGTCAAAATGCTGAGTTTTACTCTCCTTCCATCGATACTGGCTCTGAGTGGAATTGTCTCATCAGTAAGTGCATGTGTGTGGGGGATTATTGACAAGATTGACAAACAAATTAGAAATGATACAAACCGATGTATATGATATGCAACTGAATTTCCATTGTACTGAAAGAGATAATGTAGGGTAACCCCTGCGTATGAAATGTAAATCCCCTTTTGTTTTAAATGGTGACTCAGGGATACTCGGGAAAAAATCCGGCGAGTGCTCCTTTGTAAGAGTCGAACCTGCGACCCTCTGATTATTAGTTCGAATGCCAGACCACTGACCTATAAAAAATTCGTAAATTTCAACTGAATTTTCAGAAATAGTTGTTCACCAAAATGGGAGTTAATGGTCACAGAAGTAAATGATTTAGAAAAGACTCCCATCTCTGCGGCAGCTATAGGATCAAGAGCAATATTTTGTGATGACCAAAAGTTCGGGTTTACACATTTTAACCTCTCCCCTGATATAAA
Organism: Montipora foliosa; assembly: GCF_036669935.1. Taxonomy (NCBI): domain Eukaryota; kingdom Metazoa; phylum Cnidaria; class Anthozoa; order Scleractinia; family Acroporidae; genus Montipora; species Montipora foliosa. The sequence goes on along the minus strand of NC_090873.1, from coordinate 4,297,935 downwards.
ATGAACTCTCTTCATGTACTGATTGGTAGGACAGTGTGTTTGTTGTACAAGCGTGGATGTACGTTGTCTCAATTTGCTTTGAAAATCCTTTCATGTTTACAGTTTAAATTTAAGGTTTTCACGTGTCTTCCATCACAAAGAACAGGCAAAAAACTGACTCAATTAAAGAAAGCAGCTCAAGAAATGCATACAAGAAAGACACCATTGACATGAAATTAATTTCTTCTTTGGTTGCGAATTGTTGGCCAATTACAACACGTATATCAAAGTAAAATTAAATTCTGCATTCAACTGTAAAAACACTTGCTGAGCCTTGTTTGCCATTTTTTCAGGGAAGAGTGATTTATCATCAGACCATGACTCCGTCTTGGTTAGAAGTGCATGCCTCGTATATCGAAAGCGCCCGTACATCAACTGCCAAACAACTGACATTCAACGCAGGCTCAGTGCACCACGCTGCTCTTCTTAAAGTGCCATTGATTTCCTCTGGTGTAATTAAAGTCTCTACACCGCTGACTGTCGAGATTGTGGTCGCAAATGACGTCAGTATCGGAAAGAGCGTGGACAGCGACATCAGATATGGCTTGTCAGATGGTGACAAGTTTGTGGGCTTTCAAACTGTAGACAAGGGTAACTACGTGATACATGCTCCGTGTTTAGGAATTGAAGGTGTCTCTGGCTTGACATTATCGGCTCGGCGATGGGGAAGTGTAACCCCTAAATCCAGTGATTCGTTTTATCCCGGTCGGTTTGTTTTCACTCTTAAGCTGAATGAGCGGTGGGGATCGTGCTACACTGCGCATGACGGAGGCCTTATCAAGACGGTTGCCTACAATAACCGCCTGATTGTCAGTAAAGGACTCACTTTGGAAGTGTATCGAGAAGACAAAGGGGAAAGAGTAGGAATCAAGTCAATCGTGGTCACCATTATGCAAGATGACGCTTAGTGCGTCAACAAGAAAAACCTGTTTCGTAACACCAGATTTTAGAATCTAGAACTCTGTTAGCGCAGTCAACAGAACCGGAAACAGGAAGCATTTTAATGTCACTTTTGGGGCATTAATAAAAACACGAAAAGGATGGAAAATGCGTTTTAAATTGTAATGGTTTTACATGACCCGCATATCACATACAGTCTCATGGTGGTTTACGATTCTTTCTCTTGGGTGAGATCGGGTGTCAACCTGTAAAGGCGCCTTTGGCAGCCGCTATCAGTCCATACCGGTATTTGATCAGTCTCACATACTCACCCACATTGTCGACACAATGGAGACCCTGGGAACGGGGTTGGGTGAGATTGAGGTTTCCCCGAACTCTACACGAACAGTGTGCGGGTTATTTCTATTAAATATATTTACCTTTGACATAATATTCACTAAAAAGGTAGACTTAACTGGCGTCTACACAAGGCTAGCTAAAAAACACAAAATTGTGATCAAAACCGAAGTTCGTCATCATCATGAGGGTTCAGTTAGCCGTTACGGACCATTTCCATCACCATTTCCCTCACAACTCTCAGCTAAAAGAATAAGAAACTTGAGAGGGCTTCTCCATGATCATTGTTATTGACCATTATCGCACAAACCATCTCTGACGCGTAATATTATAGAAAATAGGAGACTTATAGCTCTCTATATCCGCAAAATTGGAAATCCTTGGCATGAAATTCTGTAAACTGGCTCCTTTGTTTCGCCAGCTTGTGTTTGTGTGAAAACATTATTCTTGAATGAAGTCCATGAAAGTGATCCACGCACTAATTACTTAAATTACCCAGATAACTGTGCGAGGATCTCTTCAATTAATGACCCTCTTTCGAATATTATTCTTGTTTGCTGTCTTTTGTTTCCTTTCTGTGCCACGTAATCCGTCAGTTTCAGTTTGCTACCTCGAAAATTGAGCTCGTAGGATTTGCGCTAATCTTTCGACCAACGACTAGACAAGCTAACAAATGAATAAGAGTGTTTTAAAATTTCAGTGTAAAAAACTTACACTAAAGCGACTTAGCATCACAATTATTGAAAGATAACGCTTTGGTCAGTCGGTTTATATCCCTCTGGTGCTGTGTAAAATGAAAGCTTGGACTTAATTGAGGGTATTGTTTGAACAAGATGAGCGGTTTGAAGTTTAAGATCCTTTTACCGGCTAATGAGCACGGTCCATGCATTTTAATCTTCCTACCAAGACAGTGACGACCCTGTGTAAAGTGAAAGCTGAGACTTAATTGAGTGTATTATTTGAACGAGCTGAGCGAACTCGCTGATAGGCACGGCTCGTACACTGAAATTTTTCTTACTAGGAAGTTTAGAAATAACGACGCACGCCACAAAACAATAATATCATTGGTTATAAAAGAGGAAAATAATCGTGCTGCACGCGTGGCACGCATTTCAATTTGCTCGGACACTTTTTCTGTTCTTTGCATAACCACGACGTGAGCTCACCAAAGCTCAGTGAGGTTTTGACGACAAGGAAAACTTACAAATACGAACTCTTCATGCTCTATTTTACTCACAAAAACAGCTTTTACAAATTTCATTTTTAGGATACTTCGATCACATTGTACATAGAATACAATAGACAAGGTTATATCTTGTCGTTGACGTCGCCGTCGTAGGTCTTTTAAGATTTATTGGGGACTTTAAAATTTCTAATAGTCCCTTAATAATAAAGTCCCTAATGTTCCTTAAAGTCCCTAATAACACCTCAAGTTTCTTTCTGGAAAATTGTGTTTTGGAAGAAATGGAAGAATTTCATTTAAGGACTTAGGAATAACTACAAACCCGGCACCACTTAAACTACAAGTTGGATATTCACAATTCAAATTATTGCACGTAGAGGACAGAAGTGGTGTCGTAATAGTGGGCCTGGCTACCTAGGAGATCCAATGCCTCGTACAACCGTAAACGTGCCCAGCAGGTCGTAAATGCTGCAATGAACACATTGATGTTGACTTTGAGTTCCTCGCACTCGTCCTTGGCACGGTAGTCAATTCCACCCGGTTCTAATCGAGGCAACTGACGTACCGAATGTCATGTTGGTCCGAATCCATGAAGAGCTGGAAGGGTAGAGGGTCAAGAAAGGTTTTGACTTGCATCAGGTAATCCCTAAATCCAAACTTGCCCCACAAGGAATTGAGCATCAGTTTGGTTAAAGACCGTCGACCCGGATTGTGAGCAATCTTAGTGGGGTCGAGTTGGATTCCTTGATGCTCAAAGTCCTCCAGATATGCCTGCCGTTGCTCTTCGGTGTCGCACCCACTAGGCCATCTGGACGCTTCCACTTTGATCTCGAGCCAAGTGTTGACATAATCGGCAAACAATCTGCGGCGTGTTTCCTCAAAGTGACACACTTTGTGGACTTGTGAAATCACGTAGCCCATCTCCACCACTTTTTCCAGCTCAGGGGTGCACTGCGTACCGGTCAGCGCCCTTCTTCATCGGTGTGATCGCACGAAAGGGATTTTTCGTGCAGAGGTTTGTCTGTGTCTTGCTCCACATTGGTGCGACCTAACGGGAAGGTCGGCTTTCCTACACACCGGTAAGGCAAGACGGGGTGAAAGAAATTCTTCGGCGGGACAATGGTACACAAAACCAGACCAAAGTACTGGGAGAGATCTGTGGCGCCGGGTTCATAGCTGAACTCAGGATGGCCGATGGGATGCATTCCGTTCTTATTGACCCACGGGTAGAGAGAGCTGTAGTCCACGTAACAGATTTTCTCACCCACTCCAACCTTGCAGTAAATGTAGGAGGCATTAGTGCATTCTCCGAAGAAGGCGTCGTGAGGATTCATGGGTGTGATGATAGGAAGGGTTTTGACGAACTCAGCCACGCGAGGATCCGCTTTCTTTTGTTGCTCCCACTCACATTCCCAGATGGTCACGACATGGTATCCCAGGTCTGGAAGACTCTGAAGACGTTCCATGGTGGCACGTCGGACATCATCCATGCAGCGTTGATCGTGACGGCGGTACGGTTCGTGACGATAGAGGAAACAACGAATGCACCGGTGGAAAAACAACCCAAAATAGAAGACATCTACCCACCGTCATACCCACCACCAAATTAGGCACATACACGCCCGTATCTTGCATGGCCTTCGTATCCCAAAAGACCAGTAGTGGTGGGTGGTATGTATAGTCCTCCTCCTCCTCCTCCTCCTTCTCCTCTTCGCCCTCCGTAGCAGCATCGGAGTCGTTGCGTGCCTTACTTTCACGTGGTAGGAAAGTGGGCTGACTGTTTCGTTACATACAGTCCTCATGGATCCACTTACGGGAGGGAGGGGTACACCCAAAATTTATAGTCCCCATGTGAGAAGACGTAAGGGATGGAAGGGTACCCCTTCTTTTTATAGTCCCCTTGGACCGGTAATTGGTTGAAAGGATTCCGACATGACTGGACAACGAGGACACGTGACTGTCTTTTCCAATAGTTTTTAATGTCAACCACCATAAAGAACCATTACAATTTGAATTCTTGTTGGCTTGCATGATTCTCTTGACGATGGCTTCGCTCCAGGTTTTCTTGCCAGGAGGTTACTGATCGCCTTGGCATAGGCTTTTTACTTGTCTTGTAAATTCTCACCCTTAGAGTAATCAATGTCTTGTGGTTTGGAAATCTTGTCCAATTGATTGATGCCCGGATCGCCACGCTTGAGTCACGGGACGGTTCTTATCGTCGTCGGATGCCAATGTAGTTGATCTATTTCGCTCTTCAGCTGTCTTGAATAATAGGCCATTTCTAAGTTCCAAAAAAAGACTAAAAAAAAAAAAAAAAAAAACTGCGATCAAAACCAAACGCTTGTTTTTTAACCATTTGTCACCATCAGGGTTCAGTCAGCCTTTAGGGGCAATTCCCATCACTCATTCTCTCACAATTCTCAGCGGAGGAAAGGCCTGGAAATAAGGTTGATTTCGCTCCGAAATGGTTGATTCTTCGCGCTACATGAATAACCCCTTCGCGCGTTAAAAGACTTAGGAACTATACACAGGGCTTCTCCAAGAGTTTTGTTATTGATCATTATCGAACAGAGATTCTCTGATTATCTCTTGCAGACACATAATAAATCTCCTTCTGCTCCTCAAATAGTCGCTCGTAATATCCTCGACCCCCTCCTTAAAAAGTACACGCGTAACAGTTGGTCACGTGGACGTGCTATCCTCGGTTCGAGCATGCGCAGTTTCAGGAACGATTTCCAATATGTAGAAAAGGTGAAAAAAGAAGAAGAAGAAACTTAAAATATGTTACCGTCTAAATTTTAAGGCTAAAAAAATGTTAACGCGTTCGCAAATTAAATTGTATTTATTGCAGTTCTCAATTTTGCTGTCGCGATTGTCTACTCTGAAAGTAGCCCACTTCTAAGATTACCCTAGCTATTACATTTTCAAGATGGTGGCCAGTTCAACCGAAGCATATACCATCTTCCATGCATGAGTGACAATCTTCTATTTTTCCCTAAATTTATTGTTACATAAGGATGTATGATGCTTTTAATATATTTTTGGAGTGTTTCGCAGTTATCGACAAAACATTGACCGTTTTCAATGTCCTATATGCGATAACTGCCTGGCTGAAGGCACTTGTCTTTTAATGCTGAAACAAACCTGCATCGAGTTTGCATAGTTTAATTTAAGCCGTGATCTACCTGTTACATTTGATGCAATAGCGTTTCTGAACTGCTGCAAAAGATTTCTCACGTCGACGCCACCAGCGAGTTGTGTTTTAGTCAGTGTGTGTTTTATTTGTATTAAATATATTCACCTTTAACATAATATTCACTAACAAGGTAAACTACACAAGGAATTGGACATCCTCGGCATGAAATTCTGTAAACTGACTCCTTTGTTTCGCCATCTTGTGTTGGCGTAAAAATATTATTCTTGAATGAAGTGCGGGCTATAGACGAAAAAGGATTGAAGTGTTCTTCGCACTTATTACTTAAGGTGGTCTCTCAGTATTGCACTGCGCATCCTGTACTGCGCATACGGTGTGTCAATATATACAAATTGGTCAAATTTGTAACACTGTAAATATGGCGCAAGTCGCTAATACACGCTGAAACAGTTTTCAAAACACATGAGAGAAGTTGTGAATGATCATAATTATTTGCGAATAAGCGCGCGCGTTCCGAGAACATGACGAAATTTGTTGTTTCGATCTACGATAATCGAGATAGACAGGTACGATGGTGGTTTACTCTTAAACGATCACGGTGACCTATATTTTTTATTTCATAATTATGCTGTACAATTATCCCTTTCAAATTAAAAAAATTAGAAAAACATTTATCGGAAGGAAAAAAGGATATGGCTTAACTGACGTACACAAAGCTCCTTACCCAAGGAAGTAAATTATGATCTTGAAAACAACGACCCGAGAAACGTTTTGAGCCGACGTCATCTAAGTTGAGTGATTTTGCCATAAACTATATAAGACAGTGTTCCATATGGTTTAGACTTTCTACCTATCAGGTGTTTTTTCAAATAGTACTCTAAAACCCTTCTCGTTTAGCTACCGCAAAATTTACCCTGAGCCGATGAAATAACGTGCGTGATTAGTATCAGTGCAGGCATAAATGGGGTAAGATTGGCCCATTATATCTCTTAAGCAAGCACAGTGACATATCTTTTTTATTGTAGTTTTTCAAAACAGGGATTAGTAGGAAACATCCAGGAAAAGTTTTAAGAAAATCGTTCGACAACTTTTTTTTTTGTGAGAAGTCACCTTAAATTATCCAAATAATTGTGCGATGATCACTTCAATGATCTTGTTTCGTATATTATTCTTGTTTGCTGTCTTTTGCTTCCTTTGTGTGCCACGTGGTCTGCCATTTTCACAGTTATTGAGTTCGTACGATTTGTGCTAATCTTTCGACTAGCGACTAGACACAAGCTAACAAAATAATGAATATAGTTTTTTAACCTTGAATTAAACTAAAACCAGAGGAACTAACATCGCAATTATTGAAATATAACGCTTTGGTCGATATAGTATCTTCTGGTGCTGTGTAAAATGGAAGCTTAGACTTGAAGTGTATTATTTGAACAAACTGAGCGATTTGTGATTTGAGAACCTTTAATGTGCTCGACCCATGCGCTCCAATTCTTCTTACTTAGAACGATGACAGCTGCGGCAACGACGACGCCAATAATAATATCATTGGTTAAAAAAGAAGAAAATAATTGTGCTGCACGTTTAGCACACATTTCAGCAGCACTTTGCAGAAGCACGTCATGAACTCACCAAAATTCAACGAGGTTTTGATGACAACGAAAACATACAAATGTGGAATCTTCATTCGGATATTTCGCTCGCATTATACGACCGTACATGAACAGACATGGACAGACTCACAATAGACCAAGGTTATATTTTGTCTTTGACGTCGCTGCCGTAGATCTTTTAAGATCTATTAGGGAGTTAAAAAATTGCGTAATAGTCCCTTAAAGTTCCTAATAACACCTCAAGTTTCTTTCTGGAAAATTATGTTTTGGAAGAAGTGGAAGAATTTAATTCAAGGGTTTAGGCATAACTGCAAATCCGGCATCATTTAATTAACATGACTACAATTTGCATATTCACAAAGTTGTGGCTAAAGCTCAGTAATAGAATGTTGGCTACTTAAAAGACCTTAGGAAAACATGTAGGGATCTGAGTGATATTCAAGGACCCCGAAACTGTCTACTGCTAATTTCTACTAGTACTGCTACGATCAAATTTTAAATATTGGTCTGTGATGGCCCCCTTACGCCGAAAAGAATATTGAACAGGTGAAAAAGGTTCAGAGAAGGGCAGAGGATATTTCTGACACTCGCCTAAAGAAGTTGAAGTTCCTATCTTTAGAGAATAGGCGTTTGTTAGCAGACGTTACGTTTTGTATTGTAAGGTACGCCATCGATGTCTTTCTTCTCCATTGTTTACCCCTACTCATTTTAACAATATGATGATTTGTGTTTAAGGAAGAGATATGCTAGAACAAATGCTTTAAATTTACTGAGATTTTTGAGTAGATTTGCCGATACTTGGAACCTTTTATCGGGAAACATTAGTAGAGCTCCTAGTGTAAATTCTTTGAAAGCTTTTCATGGTGAATGAGTATTTTGTTTCATTATGTTAATAATTATTTTTCATATGGCGATATTTTTGTTTTTATTCTTATTTCTTTTACTGCTATTCTTAATTTTTCACCTGCTTAAATATTGTATACTTTTTAGTTAGTAATGATTCCAAGTTCGAGTGAGGCCTAACGCTACTGTGAAGTTTTTATACCCAATTATTCCATCAGAGATCAACTGAACCCCAGTATTGGAAGTTAGTTTAATACACAGAAGTAAATACGTTATAATGGTGATTTGCTTTTATATGGGGCCTTGTACTCCTTCGCATCTCATCCATTGGCCTATATTTATTTTTCACTTTAACAAATATGTCATAGATTGTAACCAATAAATAAAAAAATAAATGTCAATCTACAAGCCATACCGTACAAAATGTTGTGTCCCCTGTTTATTCTGATTTGAATATTCTTAAGAATTTGAAGTTGGCAAGTAGGTACAATCAATTAATTGTGTGCATATTATAAATATAAGCAAATATTACAAATATAAGCTGAGTAATACAATGATTGCATCGTAGCAAAAGAAAAACAGTCATACTCAACAGGACCAAAATTCTTGTCTGGTTTTTACAAAACGCCGGCCAAGCGTTAACAATGACTCATCCAATTAACCAATTCATTCTTTGGTTGGTTTCATCTGCGCCCACAACGCCAACTTCAAATCCAGTGATCCATTAAGAAGTGGAAGAATTCCGTCAAAATGCTGGGTTTTACTCTCCTTGCATCGATACTGGCTCTGAGTGGAGCTCGAGTCGTCTCCTCAGTAAGTTGTGTGTAGGGGATTATTGAAAAATTAATTAGAGGTTGAACAACCCAATGTATACAAAATTCAGCCGAATTCGCGATTGAACTGAAAGAGATGTTGTATGTTAACCCCGGTGTATGTAAAAGAAATCATTGTCTTTAATGATGTCTTGGGTACACTTTTAAAAAACTTTCTGATTACTAGTTGGCATCCCAAACCATTGAGCTGTAAGAGACTCGTAAATTTCAACTGAATATTCAGAAATAATTATTCACCAAAAAGGAAGTTAATCGTCATAGAAGTAAATGGTACGGTAAATTCGACGTAGGTTGAAAATCGTGAGAAACCGAAAAAACAGCGAACGAAAATATTCCGATCTCTGCGACAGCTCTGACGGATGAATAGCAATTTTATGTGAACACCAAATTTAAGAGTTGGGGTTTACACACTTTTACATATCCTCCAATATGAAATGAACTCGCTCAATTTATGTACCAAAACTGCTAATTGGTAGGACAATGAGTTGCACAAGCGTGGATGCTGTCTAAGGTTCTTTGAAAATCCTTTTATGTTTACATTGCAAATTTAACTTCCATCATACAGGCAATTCAAAATACTAAACTCAAATAAGGCAAGCCGACATAACTGATTAGAGTGTAATGTGAAGTGGTGTAGAGACTTTAATTACACCAGAGGAAGGGTACACCCAGGTTGAGAAAACGGGAGGAAAAGGCATACAAGAAACCACAAGAAACCGCACACAGGATACCAGGTCGAGAAACGCATACAAGAAAAACACCATCGAGATAGATTTATTATTTTTTCTTTCGTTGCAAATTCGCACCAGATTTTGTTGGCCAAACACGAAGAGAATTAAATTCTGCGTTCAACTGTAAAAACAGTTGCTAAGCCTTGTTTGCCTTTTTGTAGGGAAACGTGATTTATCACCAGACCATGACTCCGTCTTGGTTAGAAGCGCACGCCTCCTATATCCAAGAGGCCCGTACATCAACTGCCAATCAACTGACATTCAACGGAGGTTCAGCGACCTACGGGGCTGTTCTCAAGGTGCCATTGATTTCCTCTGGTGTAATTAAAGTCTCCACACCGCTGACTGTCGAGATTGTGGTCGCAAATGACGTCAGCATCGGAAAGAGCGTGGACAGCGACATGAAGTATGGCGTGTCAGATGGTGAGAGGTTTGTGGGCTTTGAAGCTTGCGACAAGCTCAATTACGGGACAAATGCTCCGTGTTATGGAATTGAAGGTGTCTCTGGTGTGACCATATCGGCTAGGCGATATGCAGGTGTAACCCCTAAACCCAGTGATTCTTTTTATCCCGGTCGGTTTGTTTTCACTCTTAAGTTGGATGAGCGCTGGGGATCGTGCTACACTGCGCATGACGGAGGCTTTATGAAGACTGTTGGCTACAATAACCGCCTGATGCTCAGCAAAGGACTCACTTTGGAAGTGTATCGAAGTGGCACAGGGGAAAGAGTTGGAATCAAGTCAATCATGGTCACCATTATGCAAGATGACGCTTAGTGCGACAACAAGAAAGAGATGAACCTGTTTCATAATATCAGATTTATAATCTAGAACTCAAGAATTCGTTATGTTAGCGTAGTCCAAAGAAGCTGAAACAGGAAGCATTTTAATGTCACTTTTGAGTTATTAATGAAAACAGGAAAAAGATGGAAAAAATGCGTTTGAAATTGTCATTGATTTACATAACGCACATATCACAAACAGTCTCATGGCAGTTTACAATTCTTTCTCTTGGACGTCAGCTCTTAAATGCGCCTCTGGCAGCTGCTTTTTGTCGATATTTGATCTCAACCCCCCCCCCCCCACCCCCCCCTGTCCGCGCATGAATGTGAGCAGGGGTCTCCCCCTACCGTCTTCACGAACACTGAGTTTATTTTGTGGGTTATTTGTGTTAAAAATAACCACTTCTGACCTAATATTCACTACAAAGGTAAACTGGCATCTACACAAGTCTATAAAGGCGTTAACAAAGGAGTTAAAAGTGGGATCAAGCCAATCATGATCTCCATTATCCAACCTGAAGATGACGCTTAGGGCGACAACAAGAAAAACCTGTTTCGTGAAACCAGATTTATAATCTAGAACTCGCAGTCAAAAAAGCTGGAAACAGGAAGCATTTTAATGTCACTTTTGAGCCATTAATAAAAGCAAGAAAACGATGGAAAACTGTGCGTTTGTTTTGAATATATCAGCCTATCTTCACAAGGCCGTTTGTCACTATCAGGGCTCAGTTAGCATTTAGTGTCAATTCCCATCACTCATACTCTCACAATTCTCAGCGGAGAAAAGGCCTGGGAATAAAGTTGATTTCGCCTCGAATTAGTTGATTCTTCGCTCTACTTTAATAAATCCGCTTCCCGTGCTAAAAGAATAAGAAACTGTACACAGGGCTTCTCCGCGACTTTTGTACATTAGCGCACAGAGTATCTCTGATTATCTCTTGCTGACACATAATAAATCTCCTTCTGCTACTCAAATAGTTGCTCGTAATATCCTCAACCCTTCACCCAAAAGTGCACGCGTAACAGTTGGTCACGTGGATGTGCTATCCTCGGTTCGGGCGTGTGCAGTTTACGGAAAGATTTCCAATATGTAGAAAAGATGAAAAAAGAAGAAGAAGAAGAAAATTAATATATGTTACCATCTAAATTTTAAGGCTAAAAAATTGTCAATGCTTTTGTAAATAAAAGGACTTGAATTAGACTGCCTGTTTTCAATGTCCTATATAAAATAAGTGCCTGGCTTAAGGCACTTGTCTTTTAATAATGGAGAAACAAACTCGTATCGAGACTGCATCAGTTTAATTAAGCCGTGATCTATCTGTTACATTGGCTGCAATAGTGTTTCTGAACTGTTACAAGAGGTATGTCACGTCGACGCCACCAGTACGGTCTCCATAATTAAAAGTGTGATATCCATTTTAAAAAATATATATATTACCCAGGGAAAATGAATGGATTTATGCTGAGTGTGACATACATAGTTAATTATTTTCCATGTTGCAGTCTGGGCACTCCTGTCACCCGGGAATCTCTCTAGATCTTTGACCTTGTGCGCAAGCTAGGCGGAGGGGTGCTTTCACCAGCTGATTTAAGAGAGTCGATATCAACTTTCCCTTCCCCCCCCTCCCTGTATTTAGTTTCTTATGGATGGCGGGTGTGCCTTCACCTTTGCCGGAGTATTACTTGTGAACCAGCAAACGGAGCTCGTCCAAAGCACTTGCCAGTCTTTACGTATGGACCATGAAGCAGATAAATATTAATTTTTGTATAATCTAATCTTAAAATACATATCCACTCACTTTTATACCTTCCATTGCGTAACAAAGAGTTTCCCAGTTGGTTAACTGAATAGATCGAGCTAATGTAATGGCAATTCAGTTGAGGATTTTCTTGTTTCCTTTATGCAATTTCATCTTTTTCTTTATCAGGCTTGTCGGGCGACCTCCACGACCATATCTTGGTGTGGCCTTGGAGCTCTGGCGAGAACTATAGTTGAAAACATTATAACCCTTTCAGTCCAAAGAGTGATTGATATAAATTTTCTCCTCACAAGCTCAATACATTGTCAAGCAGACTGGTGACGAGAATATAGAAATTTATCACCTGGGTTTTTTGTTTAGACATATCATCAGATTGCCATAACTGACGTAAAAATTGATTTATGGCAGACAGTAAGGAGAATTAGCATTCAGATCTTGGGATTGAACGGATTAAACACTCAAACAACTGTTTTTATTACGATCCTATGATCTTTGTTTAATAATTTCTCACAAATATTCCTACCACTAGAAAATACTCCTCCTCACACAGGAAGTCTTAAGGGTCTGCTCATGCGTAATATCGTTAAACATTGGCTGCTTCATTGCGGTGAGTGTTGCTCCGGACCGGACAGATCACGCAGCGTGTTTTTATGAGGCAAGACTCACGACAATATAAGGATCATAAGGAATTCCTTATTTCAGGATTTCGGATGCGAAAAAAATGACTGCTTCATGATTTATCCGCCAGCCTCTGACAGTACATGTTTGTTGAATCTCGCCCAATCTTTGAAAATCAAAGAGAGGCCAGAATGTCCATGCTGAGTAAACTGTGTTGGGTTCGATCCATCAAAGAAGGACACACGTATTAATGCCTTCAGAAAATTTTGTTTACGAGAGAGAAATTTTACTTACTTCCTCGATGTCTGAATAATTTTGATAATTGAGACCAATTTAATAAAGTCGATTAATAATTTATGAGCGAAACAGCCTATCAGGTCACCGATAAAACGTCACGTGGCTGATAGTACACTTGCTTTACACGCAAACACTCTTAGGTCTTCGTCATGCGTTAAGAGTGTCTGCATGGGAGGCTATTAAAACACTCCTTACTTAGATTTCTTTGTAGAAAGCATACTAAAAAGGCATAGCTTGTTCTTCTTGTATGCTATCGTTCTCCTCTCACAAATGAGCCTTTGTTATAACTCTAGACGGACATGTTTTTTATGGAATGTTTTTGAAGCCGTTCAATAAACTCACTTTTATCGGGTCTTATACCACTCGGCTTCGATCCGTTAACACACTCCGTGATCTCCTCGTCTCGGTAACGTTCAAGTTAAAATTGAAAATGAGATTAAGAGTCACTGTCATGTTGTCATGATGCTCGCGTTGCCGGCGTCAAAACCATAAATTTGTTTATTTGTCGTTGTTGTTTTACAGAGGACGGCAAAGCAAATAATCAACGTACTAAAGTGCAAGCTGCACGACTTATTTTTTTCTCATTTACCCCAATGATATCATTGTGTTCTATCATTGTCTCGCCGAAGCCTTCGCAGTTGCTTGCTCTCATTTTACGAGTGAGTTTATCCCACAGACCGTATGCATAAATGGCGGCCAAGAAATTATTCGTTTATCTTTGTGCTGATCATCCTCACTAGCCTCACTTTGTTTATACCCAGATTGAAGTCCCCAGTCCACACTTTTTACTCACAGGAAACAAACCCGGTTTCTCCCTATTTTCATTCTTATTCTTTGCAAATGGCCACCCTCCCCTCACCCACCAAAAAATATTTTAGACCAGACAATCAAAGAACTTTGCTTACAGTTGCTATGGTGATAACCCAAATTCTTTGATTATGCAAAGGAGTCGATTCAAGATTCAAGGGCAACATGGCAGAAGTAGCACGATGGAATTCCATTACAGTTTATGCTTGTATAGCTCTGTGAAATTCAAAGCTTAAACTATGCCAGATACTGAGAACCCGCGTTCATATATTCGGCCGGTACCGCTTCCAATCCCTTCTCACCAGGGCCTTAAAATCACAACAAGGAATGCCAAGATTTATAGCTGCGAAGTTCCAACCAGGAACAAAGTTTCAAGTGAGAATTACGAACGGCGAAGGCATCAAATGAGCAAATGTGGTTATCGCTCGGTCAATTACAAGCCGTATCAACCGATTGGGGAAGTATATCTTGATGATAAGAAGCTTATTTTGAGCGCTCTCGGTCAAGAGCAAACATCCCAAGTTGAGCAGGTAAGATTAATGTGATCTTCACTGTATTATTTTCTGTCAGCGAACTGTGAATGGAAGCTTATTAAATCATGCGGACACAATTTTCGTTAATTAACTAGTTTAAATGTTACGTTGTTAACCAATAAGTTTATGAATTTGCTCACGGTATTTTTTTCATAATGTGTATGTATTCAAACTTGACTTTTCGATATCGATCACGATGAAAGCTACATTATTTTGAGGTATTAATGAACCGCAATGCTAATGAACAGACTCGCCAGCTTCTTGACGTTTACAAAAAAGCAAACAGATGTCTCTTTATTGGAGTCGCTGGCCCGTAAGCCATTGTTTCTATTTATATATCAACAAATATTTCTTTAGATGGCGCGACTTTTCTTCAAATTCTTGAACCCTATACCGCAATTTCGCATGTTGCAATTGCAATCTTTCTTCGTAACTCTAAACTCGATTTGTAACAAACTTTTACATTTTGTTAGATCGTTTATAACATTTAAAAGCGTATTATGAAAGAAACTCAGCTTTAAAGCGTAGTATTAAGTTTCTCAGTAATTGCGATCTCACTGAAACGGAAAATTGATGTCGCTTTAATAATTTAAATGTTAATGGTCGCCAAATATCATTGAATATTTAAGTTGGAATTAAGTAAAATGTTTGGAACGGAAAATTTTTTATCGCAGCCTTTAAATTCATTAATTCAATGTAATTTATAATTTTGACTGATATTTTAAAACTGAAAAATATTTCTTTATATTCGAGTTTCAGACGTTTTAAATAAATTCAGTTCTGCGCATTTTTAAAGTTTGGCCGTTCGAATTCACTGAAATTCAAATTTCTGTTCTTAAATTAAAAGAAGTAATTTATTGTGCATTGCTGTTTAGATCCAAGATGAATCTTCGTCATCATCAGGAGAATCAGAGTCAGAGGATGAAGATTCATTGCGACAGTCCAAGGTAAACACTGTGTCAATGATAATTCTGACTTTTTGGAAGCATTGAACTAGATTTGTATAAATTAGTTACATTAGTGAGCCAAGTGACATAAGCCTTTCAGTTTATAAAGATCTTGACTCTACACTGAGTGGCCGGCCAACTTTACAAGCTTGTCCTGGTTTGTTAAAGGGGCTAGGTCACGCTATTTTACGTCATTTTGTTTAATTTTGTTAATTATGAGCTCTAAACGTCAAATTGGCAGAGCAAGAGACTTTCATTTGCAAAATCACGGCCACATAACAACTGAGAATGATTTTCCAGCTTTGTAAATGACATTTTGATATAGACTGTTATCAATTTGAAAAAAGGTGGGCCGACGTTTTTCAAATTTACCCAAATTCAATCCATTTCAATCCTCTGCAGTTTTGTCCATCCATGTCCCTTCTTGGCTTCCCTGTGTTTTGTTAGAGTTCTTCTATAGTTTTGAACAGTTATTTTGATATTTTACTCAATTTTATGACCATTCGATCAGTGCTGAAATTGCCTAATATTGCGTGACCTAGCCCCTTTAACCCAATTTGACTCCTGGGAGTGAGACTTAACAGCCTCGGTCTCATGCCAGATGATTTTACTCGTCAATTGGGGCCTGGGGAGTGAATGGGGTATTAGCTTCATTGAATTAACATTCTACTGCTAGTCCCCCACCCCTCCCCGGAAAAGGTCTATCATTGTTGTTACTGGTCCACTTAACATAAAACTTGGCCCAATTTTTTTACTGCGTTTTTCATAGTTCTGCGGAATACATCTCCAAGCGCCAACGGCCATTAACTGCATTTTGGCTTCCTTCAATCAAATTTCCGATGTCAACCACAGATGACGAAATCAATAGACCAGTTTCATAAATGGCAACCCACTTTTACATTCTTTTGTCTTTATGTTAATTAGACCTACTGCCCTCATTTTGAAACAAGAATTCTTTTGAAATTTGCTCGTCGTAGCAAGGCTAGTGTTAGGCTTATTAGCATTAAAACAAAAGAACATTTGAGTGATTAGTCTCAATAATTAATCAACAGAATGGTTGTATTCCTAGCAGCTATTTGCAGCAACTCCAAATTATTTATTATATATATAATTCACAAGTGGCATAAAGTCTTTAAAGTGGGATGTTGGCAGAACTTTGGTGGTAGTTAGCCAGCAATTAGCAGCATTTATAATACCAGCCACCCTAGAAGAATACGTCGAATGAATTACTTAGCGTGTGGAACAAAACATTATTATTATTATTGTTATTATTATTATTATTATTATTATTATTATTATTATTATTATTATTATTATTATTATTATTATTAGGCAAGGAATGCAGTCTTGCTGACATGCAAAGACACTGTATCTTTTTTTTTTAAAGGAGCAGCAGCCTGTTGTCCCTCAGCCAATAAACTACAAGCCCAAAGTCATGAATGACATCAAGGTACAAGTCAACAAAGGAAGGTAAGTTTTCAGTTTTACATCAAGTAAGAAACAATGCCTGCTGGTAATTGTGCTAGAATGTGATAAGTGATGTTTATAATAATGGGAGTCATTGTTGTAGCTCATTGGCCAGCATGCATGCATGCCTCCCATCTCTCCTATAGTACCTGTTTGTAGGCCGAGTTTTAGTTGATCTCGACCAGACTCATAACAGTCATTGTTGCTCATTGGCCAGCATGCATGCATGCATGCCTCCCATCTCCCCTATAGTACCTGTTTGTAGGCCGAGTTTTAGTTGATCTCGACCAGACTCAAGGGTTTGCCTCTGGGTACTGCACTTTTCCTCCTTCATCACAGCCACCTTCAGATAATTACATTGTGGCCTTGGTGCTGTACTCTTGGATCATATGTGATTGGTGTGGCAGCTGTCAGAGGTGCCTTATGTATGCTTTTGGCCTGATCTATTAATTTTGTTGTGCTGCACACTTCTGACTTTAATCTGTAAGACTACAAGGGACGGCGATAAGCAGAGCTAGTTTCCTTAGTTTGTTTCATGCAGCACTAGTTTCTTGTGGTGGCACACTCTTAGGATTTAAGTTCACCTCTGGTCCCATGTCGATCTCCACTTAAACCCCACCCCCTCCCCAAAACACCCTCCATTTTTTTCAGTCTGCGTCCCCAACCTACATACCTAATATCTTCAGAAAAAATTAATTTAATTTAATGTCACCGATAACGTGAACAATGATGTGTCCGTTGATGTTATTAGAAAAATGATTCATGCTGTCAGACTTGGGTTTGGATTGTACAGACTTATACATGATGAACAGAACAAGAAGGTGAGTCGAGAATGTGGTGGCAGTAATAATATTGTTGTAAAATTTATCAATGAATGATGACATTGAGTGATTGTCCCGATCATAATTGCCATTCATTGTGGTCTTTATCATCATCGACATCATCATCATCCTGACGTCATCGTCATCATCATCATCATCATCGTCATATCATCATCATCATCATCATTATTATTATCAGTGCTACATATCTCAATAATATTTCTAATAAGCTTTATTATATGGCTCTGTCTCACAAGAACTGGGAACTACCAAGTTCACGAATTTGATTGGTTGAAATCGATATTGACCGCGGTCAAGATTTTCCCATCTAGACCGGCATCTAGACCGGTAATGTTTTGCGGTGAAAAGATGCAAACTAAAATGCAAAAATATTGAGTATTTTCTTCTACCAATATTTATTTATGGAAGTGCCAAACAGCATGATGACAAAGAGAGGATGACGAGCAAACTTTGACAGAATTAAGTTCAGCTCATCGCCACTCATCGCCGTTCGCAAGCAAAATGTCAGTTAGTACAAACCATTTACATTAAACGAATTAAATTGTTCTTGTTTGGCCATATAATAAACATCTTATTAACCGAGCTTAGTCAGTCTGTGTGGGAGAATCTTGACCTCGGTCGTGTGTACAGACCTCTCTGCGTTCGGTCTGTACTCATGACCTCGGGGAAGATTCTCCCATACAGACCTCCTGCTCGATTAATAAGAGCTAAGTAATTTTCCCTTTATGAATTAATTAGCAAGCTGAAGCTGAGAAGGAAAGAAAACAGAAAGAAGAAGCTGCAAGAAATCAAATGAAACCAGCATCGACAGACAGTGAGGACTCTGAGGATGAACTAGATATTGAGCTCAAAAGGTACTAATTTTAATACAAACTTGGATATCATTATGAATTCATCCGTTGGTTATTATTGTCATTTGTGCTCAGTTGGACTAAATTTGCCAATTTTTGGAGAATCTGTACAAATCATGAGCGGCCTCAGGTTATTGAAAAAGGTATTACTGCGCCTTTCAATAACATGCGGACTCTGAAATACCGTCAATCAAATGTTCGGCGGCTCCTCCCAGCTTCGGACTATGTTGACTGAACTTGGCTCAACGATGTGATTTGATTACTGCACGCTCGACGATAGTCGGAAGCTCGGAGGAGCTGCCGAACATTTGATTGACGGCAGCGAAAAACGCATTTGTCGGTTGACCTTTGAATTTAAGAGTCCGCATGTTGAAAGGCGCAGTAAAGTAGGAAAATTCTTTTAAATGAGTAAAATCGTTTTGAAGTTGTGATTTTTCGTTGAATATGAATAATTCGGCGATCTCTGATTAATTGAAAAAGACAAATAATTATCAATTGAAAGCAAACTTTTCAAATGAGGAAAAAAATTGATAGCTCAAGTTGCGATTTTTCGTTGCATTTGCAGGATTCGACGATCTCTGTTTATTGAAGAAGACAAATAATAATTATTGCTGAAAGCTATAGCAACGAAAACATCACTATAAATACGATTCGCAATCATTTAGGGAGAAACGAACCTCATCACCTGTTCGCCTCAGAAAGGTTATTTGTGTACATGTAGTTTTTGTTACACCCCTGAAAAGACCAGCTGGTATTTTCGCGAAACAAAATCCGAGTAATTCGCTAAGAAGTTGGTGGAAGCTTAAACTTTCTGTTATGAATTTGTGACAGATAGATTTTGTTTCCCAAACTTATTCGGGCTCTTCGATTTTCAGCTACGAATTACGAACGGATCAAGTTCTTCCTAGCCTCGGTTGTTCGGATACATCACTATCCAGCGGATAAACACTAGAGTTATTCAGTGGATAGCGCTATCCACGTACCCTTCGTACATATGGGGCCGTGGTTAATTTACAAAAAAACCCTTGAAACAGTCTTCATCCATTGCAAGATACATGTACTAAGAAATAACATTCCTCGATTCTAAGGTTGAATTGGTTTGCTAGAAACCTCCTTTTGAAAGGACGCTCTTTTTCGTACCGCCGAAGAATTTTTTGATGACTTCATCACTCCTTGTAGGCCGTAGTACATCAGCAGCTTATTCTTGGAATGCTACACACTGTATGCAACATTAATAGTTTAGTAATTGATTTTAATTTCTATATTTTTCAGTTACATGATCACGGAAACGACAAGTCCGACTATGGACAACGAGTAAGTGTTTCAACTTCTGCCAAGTTTTGATCTGCAAGAGGAAATCACATTTACTTAAAGTGATTATGCAATTTGCTTGATTCTTCTAACTTTTCAGTCATCGGGAGTTTCTTGAGCTGTCACAGCAAGATCATCAGCGACCAAAAAGTTCACCGTCAACAACTAGCAGCCAAAGGTGGAAACCACAAAGTGAGTTAATGTCCATTAACACTTCTGACAGTTTCACTGTTTTACTTGCTTGTGCCATTTTGTTATACATCAAA
>NC_090873.1:4265326-4272826 GCF_036669935.1 Montipora foliosa | reverse complement strand
TCAGAGATAATTAAGTTTCAATTAGGCCATACATTGCTCTGTATTTTAAAGTTTTTTACAAATATTGTTGGTTAATTAACTTCGAAAAATGCGTGGTTAACCCCAGTTTTCTTTTTGGATTTCAATAACACTTGTTAAGATCTTCTTTTCCCGCATATTCAGTAAACCGCGCAAAATACCTTTGAATTAGTAGGCACCGTCCTTAATGTTAACAATTTTATGAACAAGGGTTGTGGGACCAGTACCTCTAAGGTATATAGTCCTTATTCGCGAGAGGATTTGCAAAAGCAGTTCTTTCTCCTTTGTTTTTGCGACCCTGAAGGCTGCACTTATGTCTAGAAATGTACCTAATTAGATGCAGGCCCAATTTTGACGTCCAACACGGTGTCCCGTGACGTTTAAGCCTTTGTTTCCCATTTCCAACAATAAGCTAAGGGTAAAGGTTAGCGTTATGTTTAGCTTCGGGTAAATGCAGCTGTTTAGAGTGGTTTTCAATTAAGTCTTGAAAGTGATTGGTTCAAAGTGCTCGCGTCTCTTTTTTTCAGCCAATCAGAAGTGAAACAAAAACCAATCGTGGCTCGCGCGTGCACATTTTCGCGCGCTTTGTGTCGGCTACGTGTAATTACTGCGAGTTTTGATTGGTTTTCCTGGATTGTCTCCGTCCTTTTTGATTGGCCAAAGTAATTACTTTGGTTTTGGTTTTATGGCAGTTGATTGAAACTCGCTCCATTATATTTTTGAAGAGCAGCATTTGGGGGACATTTTGTGACGTTAATAGGTCATTTCTGAGTTCATGTCCTCCTCCTCATCGAAGTGAGTCTAAGTGCGAAGTGTTTCTTATGCAAATTAATTTTCATTCACATGCAAAGTAGAACTAATTACCATTGCAAAAACTTCCGCACTCAGACTCGCTTTGAAGAGGAGGTAGACATGAACTCGGAAATGCCGGGCCTATTGTTTGTATTCCGAGACACGAGTGATGTTGAAGTTAGGGACGTGACGCTTAAATGAAATCCGCGTGCGTCTAATTAGGTCATTTCTGGACATATCTGGAAGGCTGATACGGCTTGAGTTCTCCGCACAGTAATCAGAGCTCTACCAATTGATCAATTGGTCTCCATCTTGATTATACGGCACCATTGTCAAATCCAAAACCACTGGGTTGTGCAATCATCTTTGCCGGCCCCGAACGGTGAGAAACAAGGTATTTTATATAACAATTAACTAATGGTTGAATGTTTCCTGATAGGAAAAATATATTCCGTCAGCTTTGTGCGCTGAATTGGATTTTAGAGGGAATGTCACAGGACCAGCGGCCTCCTGTGATGCCACCAATTACAAGTTGCTGGAAACTCAAGTAAGTGTGCTTGCAAATTAGAAAGACTAGTCATTCAACCATTCACTAACTAACTCGCTCGATCATTCATTCACCCAGTCCCAGTTTGTCGTCAGTCACTCACTCACCACTCACTCACTCACTCACTCACTCACTCACTCACTCACTATCTCACTCACTCACTCACTCAATTAAATCGACAACAGCTGAATTGCAACAGTCCAAAACTGAAACTCAACGATGTTATGAATTAATTATCAAAGAGCGCTCATTGCGTGAGTCCATCGAAACAGAACTTCAGAACCACTTCAAGAATTTCGCAGCGTACAAAGCGAAGACAACTCAAGAGATGACACAACTATTTGCCCGCGTTCGAACAGCAGAAGAGAAAGCAGAACAAGCCAATGATCATGATGAAACGATACAGCAAAGGAACACATCTGTGATGGAAGAAAACGTGTTAATTCAAAAAAGAGTGGATGATATTGAGAAAGAATTGAATTCTATCCAAGAGAGCATTTTTAATGGTGAAGCTGTCGCACACCGGAAATCATTATCTCGAGAATCCATTGTCCTTTCGCCTGAAAACGACAGACCCCCAGCCAGCTCCCAAGATCAACGGAAACAAGTTACTCAAGAACAAAAAGCCTTCAAGAAAATAAAACCCGTCGGAGACACCATTATTTTTGGTGATTCTAACACGCGCGGCCTTGAAAGCCGTAGATTGACCATGGGCATTGGATCACTTAGCGGCGCAACGTTTGATTCAGCTATCAATTATCTACAAAGTGATCCCACACCAGACGAAGCTGTCAAGCGTGTCATTTTTCACCTGGGCACCAACCATATCCACACAGAATCTACTACTGAGAGCCTGAGAGATAAATTGAATATCCTAGTCACAGAATCACGCTCCAAGTTCCCAAATGCCAAAACTGCCTTCTGCAAAATCCCACCACAATTCAACAACAATGGAGATACCAAGAACGACAGGATCGCTCAATTAAACGAGGAAATGAAACTGCTGGATGTGGAATTTATAGATGTTAAAGCGACGGAGGCAAGCCTTTTTACACGTGACGGAAAGCATTATAACAAGCGAGGTCTTGCTGTTTTGGCTGGCGCACTAATACAATGGGCAAGAAAAAATGGACACTCTTCCACTTCGCCACGATCTAAGCAACAGTCACATAATCCAAGAGGAAAACATTTCAACACTCGACCAAATGGAACTAGGAACCTATCAAGGGACCCGTCACAGCAATTGCTGAATTTACTTCTGGCTACACTTCAAAACGGTCGATGAACATAAAAGCGGAAATCAACAGTAAGCTTTACTTTAATAGTCACTTACTTTCACCAGCTTATGCAAATCAATCTAGTCGTATTTATTCGACTGATATTATTCTATTAATTTTTTACGTAGTCCAACAGTTATCGTTTATTTTTTAACGTACTTTAATTTATCTAATCATTACTATTATTTCTTCAAGATGAATAATCAAAATAACGTTTTTAATATAATTTCTTGGAATATTCAAGGCCTAAAAACTAGGCTTAAACCGACGAAACAAACCGTCTCGAATACCAAATTGAACATTAAATCAATTAAATCTAAGCTATCCAAATTTGATATTATCTGTCTCCAAGAAACATGGGCAAAAGACGAGACATTAACTTTTCAAGGGTACACAGTGTACTCAACCGTTAAAAACACCGTAAGCAGACGAGGCCAAGCAGGGGTATCGGTATTAATTCGAGACTATCATCAAAATTTTGTTTCTCGTATACACAGTGATTCCCCCAACATAATTTGGTGCCGATTACATAAGCAATTGCTTGGACTCCAGGCAGACATTTTCCTGGCTGCAGTTTATCTACCCCCACTACAATCACAACGAAAGGCAGGAGAAGACGTTATCAGTATCTTAGAAAAAGAAATTCATAAGTACTCTACCCAAGGCCAAGTTCTTTTACTTGGTGACTTCAATGCGAGAACGGGGACATTAAACGATTTCATTGAAAACGATGCGGATGACTTTTTAACAATTCATAATACCTACAATCGAGACACGGATTGCCCAAAGCGAAACAACGCGGACTACACAATCAACAAAGTAGGAAGAGAAATATTACGATTATGCATAGGAAATAGATTGCGAATTTTGAATGGCAGGTTAACAGGTGATCTCGATGGAAAATACACTTGCTATCAAACTAATGGGGCAAGCACAGTCGATTACGCACTAGCAAGTGAAGACCTTATAAAGACGATATTAGGATTTCAAGTTCAAGCCTTGACAACCTACTCAGATCATTGTCCTATCAGTCTAAAATTAACTCCCTCCCGCTCTCACATGGTAAAAGACAATGCACCTAGACAACCACTATGCAAAGCGGCACCTACTCAAAAGAACTTTAAAAAGTTTCTTTGGAAGGCAGATTCAAAAGACAAATTTCTCAGTGCATTATCCAATCCTAATGTTCAAAGATTATTTGATTCCTTCAACTCAGAACACCACGCATCAGTAGACGATGAAATCTCGCAATTTAACCAAATTATCAATTCGGTGGCCAAATCATGCCTAGCAACATCGCGGAAAACCTCTAAAACTACCAAAGAAAAGAAACCATGGTACGATCACACCTGCAGACAGTTAAAGAAACAACTGCAACAATTAGTAAAGAAAATTAACCCCAGTTCTCACCAATCACTACGACAAGATTATTTTGTTCTTAAAAAGAAATACAAAAAGCATGTCAAAATGATGCATAAAAGATACAAAAACCAAATAGTAAATGAAATTAATGCTTTACACCCAAAACACAGTCAAGATTTCTGGAGGTATATTAATCAACTTAGAAAAAGCGATGCTGTCGAAGAGGAAACCTCTGTTTCGTCAGAAGATTGGATATGTCATTATCAGAAATTATTATATGATAGCCAGGAACCGCACACCACTTTGGACTTTTCAAATGAAGATATGGACTGGGAAAACGAAAATTCACCGAATAACGACATTTTAGGGCAGCCTATTACGACCAACGAAATCCATGAACAAATATCAAAACTCAAGTTGAAGAAAGCTTCGGGTATGGATTCTATCCTTAACGAAATGATTAAACACGGACGCTATTATCTAATGCCTTCATTAGAAAAACTGTTCAATGATATACTAGACAGTGGAACATTCCCAACCCATTGGAACATAGGTGTTATAAAACCGATATATAAAAGAAAGGGTGATAAGCGGTCTCCAGCAAATTATAGAGGAATCACATTGACGAGCTGTTTAGGAAAACTATTTACATCAATCTTACAATCCAGGCTGAACAAGTTTATCGAACAACATAACATCCTCAATCCAGAACAGTTTGGATTTCGCCCAAATTCCCGAACAACAGATAGTTTATTCATCCTACAGCAACTCATTAATAAGTATACAAAACAACATAAGAAACTTTATGTTGGCTTCATCGATTATGAAAAAGCGTTTGATAGCGTGTGGCAGTCCGGGCTGATCTATAAAATCTACCAATATGGAGTTAAAGGCAAATTCTTTAAAGTCATTAAATCCATGTATTCGTCGATTAAAAGTTGCGTCAAAACTGATGAAAGCTCTATCACAGAAATGTTCTCATGCAACAAAGGAATAAGGCAAGGTGATGGCTTAAGTCCAGTTTTATTTTCATTATTTATGAATGACTTACCGCAATACTTTAGGGACAACCATTGTCCAGGAGTAATGATTGGAAGCCATTCTCTAAATTGCCTCATGTATGCTGATGATTTGTTAGTTTTAAGTCCCTCTCCAGAGGGACTACAGAAATCGATTAACGTCATTAAAAAGCACGCAGAGGAATGGAAGCTGAAGGTGAATACCAACAAATCAAATATCATCATCTTTAGTGGGAACGGTCAAACCAAAAACAAGGAAATTTTCCAATATGGTTCAGAAGCATTACCTATCGTCGACAAACAAACATATTTGGGAATAGAAATGACCTCATCTGGTCGCTATACCTACGCAAGAGACATCCTTAGCAAAAAAGCTTATAAAGTTCTTGCGACAGTGAAACGATTGTTCTCCAATTCGGATACGACCACAATTACAATTAAGAATAAGCTTTTTGATGCCCTTGTCAAACCTATACTACTATATGGATGCGAAATATGGGGACCGGAGCTATTATCATATAAGACCCATTTTGACAAAAGCACTATCGAACAAGTCCATATCAAGTTCTGTAAACAAACACTAAATACCCCATGGTACACAGAGAACATTGCCTGTAGGGCAGAACTTGGACGGTACCCTTTAAGTATAGACATAAAAGCTTCAATATTTAGTTACTCGCTTAGATTACAGCATAAAACAGTCAATCCTCTATTAAAGGAAGCCTTTCATCACGCAAAAAGTCACAGCCAATTTTTTGATGTATTAAATAATGACGAAACTATACGAATGCACTCTATAGGCAATACATCAAGCCAACTACACATTAAGAATGCTCGTTCCTCCATAAAGAATCAGCTTAAAAAGGACTACATTCGAAATTGGCTGAAGGCTCGCAACAACACTTCCGAAGGCTCTAGAGAGAAATTTACACACAAAGAAGTCAAATTCGACTACCAATTGGAAGACTATCTCAAAACTATCAGAAACCCAGCACATAGAATAAGTATGACAAAATTGCGTCTGGGGGTTCATAGCTTGCGAATACAGACTGGGAAATACGAAAATAGAGGTGCACCAATCCCAGTAGATGGAAGAACGTGTTTAGTCTGCAATAGAGGCTATATAGAAGATGAGCGGCACTTCTTGATGTATTGCCCAGGGTACGATAACATTAGAAATGAGCTCCATTCTCTCCTTTCAACACACGATGTTGTTTTCAAAAGCCTTAATGATGAGGATAAAATTAGGTATTTACTTACCCTAGAAAACGAAAGCACTTCAAAGATAATAGGTAAATACACATATTTAATGTTTCAGAAGAGAAAAGACTTCCTAAATGCAAAATAATTAAAATAATAATTTTATACCAATTGTATTACAAGTAATTGTATGATCTTTTTAGTTAATTAGTTATTCAAGTAGATATCATCACCTTTATTGTAACGAGACCGATACCTCCCTTTGGAGAGTAAGGCGCAATAAAGATTTACTGTTTACTGTTTACTCACTCACTCACTCACTCACTCACTCACTCACTCACTCACTCACTCACTCACTCACTGATGAGGATAAAATTAGGTATTTACTTACCCTAGAAAACGAAAGCACTTCAAAGATAATAGGTAAATACACATATTTAATGTTTCAGAAGAGAAAAGACTTCCTAAATGCAAAATAATTAAAATAATAATTTTATACCAATTGTATTACAAGTAATTGTATGATCTTTTTAGTTAATTAGTTATTCAAGTAGATATCATCACCTTTATTGTAACGAGACCGATACCTCCCTTTGGAGAGTAAGGCGCAATAAAGATTTACTGTTTACTGTTTACTGTTTACTCACTCACTCACTCACTCACTCACTTACACACAAAGAAGTCAAATTCGACTACCAATTGGAAGACTATCTCAAAACTATCAGAAACCCAGCACATAGAATAAGTATGACAAAATTGCGTCTGGGGGTTCATAGCTTGCGAATACAGACTGGGAAATACGAAAATAGAGGTGCACCAATCCCAGTAGATGGAAGAACGTGTTTAGTCTGCAATAGAGGCTATATAGAAGATGAGCGGCACTTCTTGATGTATTGCCCAGGGTACGATAACATTAGAAATGAGCTCCATTCTCTCCTTTCAACACACGATGTTGTTTTCAAAAGCCTTAATGATGAGGATAAAATTAGGTATTTACTTACCCTAGAAAACGAAAGCACTTCAAAGATAATAGGTAAATACACATATTTAATGTTTCAGAAGAGAAAAGACTTCCTAAATGCAAAATAATTAAAATAATAATTTTATACCAATTGTATTACAAGTAATTGTATGATCTTTTTAGTTAATTAGTTATTCAAGTAGATATCATCACCTTTATTGTAACGAGACCGATACCTCCCTTTGGAGAGTAAGGCGCAATAAAGATTTACTGTTTACTGTTTACTGTTTACTCACTCACTCACTCACTCACTCACTCACTCAC
>NC_090873.1:4252826-4262826 GCF_036669935.1 Montipora foliosa | reverse complement strand
AGAAAAGTATACACAGATCTCAGCCTCCTCTTAATGAGGAAGTAAAACTTCTGGTCGTTGCAAAAATTTGTCACTTGGAGTCTTTTGAAAAAAAAAAAAAAGATTGTTCAAGTGAACTCGTTGGAATAACAAGACACTTACTTTGCTCCTCTGACATGCATAACTTTGTCAACCTTTCTCGAGGCCCTCATCGATTTTTCACCCCGTTGATACCCAATATCGTTGTGTTAATCCGTTAAAGAGAAATCCAGAAATTCCTTACCATTAACACTTGTCCCTCAGACAATGGCTCAGCAATGGCTCGTGATTATCTATGGCCGGTTCTCTACAGTGTCCCACTAATTGTTGAGAGCACCGCGACGTTTAAGATGTACTTTAAATTGTCGTTACAGCGCAGAAAAGGCGCGGCCGACACCCCAGGATCCCTTGGCCAGTTCTCCGTAAAAAAGGGCCTCACGTGTAATTAAACAAAGTGATTTAAATGCACCTTCAATTTTGATATTCAACAGTAATTTTAGTGAAAAATATATAATTATTTGAAGCGGGGGCTACAGACGAAAGAGAGAAGAGATCCTCTCACTTATCTGGAAAATTTAAGCAATTGTCTCTTATAGAAACCTGAAGAAAGAGACAATTGCTTAAATGGTTCAGGTCAGTGCGGTTAGCCTTATTTTTATACTTCGTGTTAACTACTTTATCGTGTTCGGTTTTCATTAAGGTGGCCCAACAGTGACGTTTTCGGACCCAAAGATAAGAGCCGTATCAGCACCGCCAGGCCCAATAAGTGAACAGACCACAGTTACAACTGGAGTTTTACAAGGCGCTGCGCATGGCGCCCTATTAAATGGGGCCCAACAGAATGGGTCTCTAGGAGGAACTGAGAAAAAAGGACCCCCGAAACTCCAAAAACAGAAATCCTTTACGGTTACCACTGTATATACGCCACCTTCAAATGCAAGCAAGGCCATACAGAAAATTCGCGCAAAAACCCGAGCCGCTAAAGCCTTCAAGAGCACTTTATCGGTGAGTAAAAGTCTCGAATTTTCTTTCGAGCATAGTTTCTGAAACGAAAATCACACGTTGACTTCAAAAATTATTACTTTTTTGTGTCTATTTTCGAAAGTGCCGTCAAGGGAGTACCACGTCTATTGTGAATGGCCAAAGAAGTTCTGCGTTCCGCAGTTCATATACGTCTTTCTTTATTTTATTTCATCTTGTTTCATGTATTTTGTTTTAAACTCATCACAAATAGATGAGCTTGGGAACTGGGGCCTAAAAGGTTAGTGGGGAGCAGAAGCCATAAGCCAAAGGGGAGGTATCCATGGCAACCCTGGAAGCGGGAACCACCCCCACACGCAGCCGCTAACTGGCACCGTCACACTGAGTAATCAGTGGAAACAACTTACCTGACCCGTACTTACCTAGAGATCACCAAGGAAGCGGGAGGGACGGGAAGGGGCGAGAATCCGCAAAGATTCGCTAACAGAGAGAAATTGATCCGCAAAGATCAACAAGCAACAATGCATGAGAAAGGCAACATGACACAAAGGCCCTGCAAATCTCCAAAGGGCCACCCCGCAGGTCACGTACCGTAAAGGGTGAAACCACTGACTGCATTAGTTCGAGTCTAACTTAGCCTAAATTATATTTAGCCACATTTAAACTCATCTTATGCTATTTACAAAAAGCTACTTACACTGCGTATCTTGCACAGCTAAAAGGAGAGTATTTATACCACATATCTTCAATGATTAGAGCAATCGCAAAAGCAAGCAAAAGAAAATCTACCAAAGTAATCAGGCTATTCAAGTTTCCTTTTTATAGTTCAGAAGTGCTTCCGGTTTAGGCAGCCAAGAAATCATTTTACAGATTCCTTCAAATCGATTGCTGGAGCCTACAGGCACGTAGCGCGGCGCAGTCACCTGTTCAAAAATTCAAATGAGGCTCCCGTTCCTGAGAAGATTGCAGATCCTCTTTCTCTGTTTAATAATTTGATACGTCTTTCATACATCATCTATTCAAATCTCCATCCTCTACGGGTTTACTGCAAACTCGCAAAGACCAGCTCCTATTTGCTTTGCTAACTCAACAGACCATTTTACAGTTGTGTGCTTAGTTACCTGGCCCTTGAATGAAAGTGAGGGTGGAGTTGACCTCGCTTTGATAGAAACCTCACTGCTTTTCTTATGTTAATGATGTTCTCATGGCAATCATAGGAATTTACATACGAAAAGCCGTGAGGTCTCTATCAAAGCAAAGTCAACTCCAGCCTCACTTACATTCAAAGACCAGGTAACTAAGCACATAACTGTTCAAATCCCGTTGAAGCTTGGATTTTTGAGGGTTTCATTTTCGTTACTGCTCAAGCAATATTCAAAACTGCAATGATTTAAAAATCTCAAAAGAAACCAAATAGTCTCGAGCTCGAAAAGATTCCTTTGGTGAAATGAAAAGTACGTTTCCTATAGAGATTTTCAGCTGAATGTCGAAAGTTTCTTTGCTAATTGATTTGTTTTACACTAAGAATCTCTTGGCACATGATTTTCAGCCTATGAAAGTCCGGCAAAAGCATAACCAGTCATGATTTGTGTCTAAGGGAAGTGGTCAAAACTACTACACTCGAACAGGACCCACCAAACCACAAAATAGTTGGTGGTGTCTGCCTGCAACCCCCTTGCTTAACGTCAAAAGATGGTGTCTATATTGCATAGCCACCCTTCTATCCAGCAGTAAAAAACTACCGTGAGATTCAAACCTCACTTTTCTTGTTTGTCTAGTAATGCCGACTCTTGCTAGCCGAATATTCCTGTGTCAACTCAAATTTAAAAGCCAATAAAATGTGGTCGGTAATGTTTATGTGACAAGTTCGAAGATAGGTGGTGTCTTTGAGAACCCCCCTACCCCAAAGGCGGGTCTTGTTCGAGTATAGTAGTTTTGACCAGTTCCCTAACCAGAATCACATAACCTTGAAGCGTGTAACTTGCAACTCTTTTCCTTGGAACAAAGCTGGGGATTTTTTTGGACACCAATTTTATGCCCAAATATGGATAAAAATAAGATCGAGGCTGCACGCGCGGAAAAATGCACGAGCTACGTTACATCCAAATAAGGACATTTTTAAACTCATAAAAACTCCATTTCTGAACCAGAGTTAAACGCTTCAAAGTCACGAGCTTCTGGTCTTACTTAATTAGAGGCGTTTTTCCGCCGTTTGCACCGATTGCATGCATGTGCCGCGTGCTATGACAATTGGCTCGTTTGATTACTTGCATTGGCTATGATTGGCCAAAGAAGTTGTTTTTCGCTTTTACGCCACCCACGTGGAAACCGTTGTGTTAAAGCGGGTTTTTAAAATTTCTTTGACAGATCATTTTTACTTTTTTCGTGAAGTCGTTTTGTCGTTTTAGACTCCAAAAGTTCTTCGTTACGTTAAAAGCCTTCTGAGCAACTCCTCATACTTGAAAATGAAATATGTTTTTTTCCCAGCAAAATCAAGTCGAAAAGCTCGCATCCAAACCAGAAGAACAACAGACGGCCAGCGATTCACGAGTGAGAGCCTGGGTACAAGCTACTGGTCAGTAAGAAATAAGAAGTCACTATAGTAAAAACGAATGGGGTGGGGTGGGGTGGGAAGGAACTGTTTAGCTATTGTAGAGGGCTAAGAGAATGTTGTTTCCCTTATTCAAGCACAAGGGGTTCCCAAATCATGAGTAAGATCATCTGGTGTGAGACAGAGTAAAATCTACCAGTGACCGTTTTAGAAGTGTAAGGGTCAGGAGACATGGTTTTTGAGTGGACCGAGGTGATGTTAACATCAAGTGATGTTGGTTCTCCGTTGACGAGTAATATCGTCTGGTGTTAGACAAAGTAAAAATCTAAGTGTGTAACTCTTTGGAGACCAAGGGTTAGGGGAACATACGTTTTGGAGTGGACTTAGATTTTGTTAATTAGAAAGAGTAAAATCTGTGAGAGGCCCTCTTAACTTAGAAGGCGAAGTCGACTTGGGGTTATTCACGGTTAGGTTTTATTTCCGTCTCTTGCCCAAACCGGCCTAAACCGCACAGACTTAGTATTTTACTCTGTCTAACGCCAGACTATTTTACTCGTCACTGGGGAACCCCTGGGAGTCAATGGGTTAATCACTCACTGAAAAACTATGTCACCATTAAAATGACCTTAAATATATCTCCACAACTGAATTACTTGATGTAGGACTTTGATTTTCACGGGATACACACATTCCTGCAAATAGCACCCCATTAGCTTGGTAGAAAACTGAAAGATTACAGCACAGGTCTCAGTTGCTTAAAGAGCACAGTCTCACCCTCAATGCATTGCGCGTTTTACGCCAAGTTAATTGATTTCACGTTGTCGAAAACTATCGAAAGAATGAACGTAGAGCCAATCAGAACAATAACAAACGCCCGCAAAGCCGCGTGGGTGAAACTGGGCCTTTAAAATGCGAATAGTTACTTAAAGTGCCCCTAACCCCAAAACATTTTTTTCGCTAAAATGAATCTTTGCACCTGTTCGAAACGCATTGCGGACATTTTTTCCTTTTTTTAACAAATCCTGCCATTTTATAGGCTAAAAAAGTTGCGGAAATCCAAGCATCTTTTGTTCACGACCGAGTCAGAAGGGGAGTGGGTCTATTCCTGATTTGACGTCACAATCTACTTTGCGTGCATGTTTGCAAAGAGTTAATGCAATGTAAATCAGTTTGTGACGTCAAATCAGGAATAGACCCACTCCCCTTCTGACTCGGTCGTTAGCAAAAGATGCTTGGATTTTCGCAAGTTTTGAAGCCTTTTGACGCAGGATTTGTTAGAAAAATGAAAAAAATGGCCGCAATGCGTTTCGAACAGGTGCAAAGATTCATTTTAGCGAAAAAAATACTTGGGGGTGAGGAGCACTTTAAGCGGAAAGAACTGCGTACTCAGGGCGCTGGGGATCACACAGCCGGAGCTTGTCCCGGATTTTTAAGTAGCACAAAGTGACTGAGAGCATTGCTACTCCCCTTCTCCCCACAACCCCGACCCCTAACCAGTATAACCAGTATGACCATCAATGCACAAACTCAGTTGCGGCACGGGCAATAATATGCTTCCTCTCTTTGCTTCAGTTATTAATAGGGAGCTTAAGCAACGACAACGGCGACGGCAACGAGAACGTCATCTCAAAATATAAATTTACGTTATTGTAATCGCTTCGTGACTATTTCAACGTTTTTAATATGACAAGGGTGAGGTATTTCCTCAAAGATGACACCAGTCAGAACGGCACTCCATGTTAGGAGAGAAAATGAAAATTTATCCTCAAGTGCTGACGTTCTTCATAAAACCAAAAACTTGGCTATTTCACGTTTTTGCTTTGCTGACGACGGCAAAGAAATGGACAAAAGTGAAAAGCGCACGTGCAGGGCGTGAAAAGCTATTGTTTTTACTCACTAAATATGCAAATTCGTGACGTTCTCGTTGCCGTCGCCGTTGTCGTTGCTTAAGCTCCCTATTATTATCGCGGTGACGCCACTTACTTTGAATCAGGTGATAAAAATTAACTTTCTTTTTTTGTTTTATTGTTATTTTAGGCGCCGTCAACACTAAAAGGTGAGATTTCGTTTTTGTATTGATATCACAGTTCCGCCTTTTGTGTAATTTTTTGACCCCCTACAGGCAACGTTGTCGTTTATGCAGCGTTATATGGCCAATACTTCTGCTAAAGTTTTGTAGGGCGCAGTTTTAAAGTTTTCTTGGAATCAGAGATGGGACAGTGGTGAGAGCACTCGCCTCCCACTAATGTGACCCGGGTTCAATTCCCAGACAGGTCAACACTAATGGCCCATCCGTCAAACTGACATTGGACACGACGCAATATCCCACCTGAATATCATTGTAAAAAGAATGAAAACAGGCAGAATTGAGCTTTAGTTCAACAAGAAATAGCGTTTCTAAGCAAAGCCGCGCTGATCTACAGTATTTAGGTCTAAAAACCACTTTGAAGACGGTTAGCTTTTATTCGTTTTGCTGGGTACTACTATCTCAATACTCTAAAAAATTCGATTGTCCAGGAGCTTGTCTCGTTAGTCTAGTGGATATTGGAATATGTAAGGGGACCCATCGATCCGGGTTCAATTCTTTGGCTCGCCTAATCTGAATGTTTTCTGCGCATTGAAATGTTGGTTTCTTTGAAGTAGATTGTACATTTGTTTTGTTTTGATCTATGTATAGTGTCCCCAATTATTCCCCTAATTAACAATTAAACCCTTAGCCCACAAGGGCTACGGGTCAATAGCCCATGAAGCGAAGTTGAATTGGCTATTGCCCTGTGGCCCTTGAGGGCGAAGGGTCTAATTGTTTTAGTATATCCCTCAACTAGTCGGACAGAAAAGGCAATAATAAAGTTAGCAAATGCAAGTTGAAGAAATATTCATTTGGGAATAAAACGAACGAAAGCGTCACGCTTTTCGCTAATCGAGGACTCTTGCTAATAGTCCTCATGTAGCGTAGCCAATTAAAATGCAGGATTTGCATTAGTCCACTAGTTAGGTGATCATGACTAAATACAGTTGACACTTATTATCTGCTTGGCTTAAATAGCACATATGGACCTCGTTAAATGGGCCAGGCCCAGCTATTACAACGGCCATTGTGATTGGTTTAGAAAACAATAGGCACAAAATATTTTATATAACGTAAATTCTAAGCACAGTAGAGTTGCATCTCACACTGATCCTGCAAAGCAGGTTATCAGAGGCTTATTCTTGGTTTGCATCCACGTGATGGGACGACCATGTTGGTGTACAAACAATAGAGCGTTTTAATGTGACGTCACAGCGGCCATGTTGGTGTACAAGAACAATAGACGTTCTCTCCTTTGCGAACCAAACTCTATTTTTATGCATATTCCATGCATACATTTTGTATTGTTTTGTACACCAATATGGCCGTCAAGTCACGTGAGTGAAAACCATCTATAGAAAATGACCCCACAAGTTTTGCATAATAATAGATTCAAATTCCCAAAGGACATTTTACAGCGTTGTTCTGTATACCAACATGGGCGCCGTGACGTCAGATGAAAACACCCAATAGAAAATCGTTTGATTGCACGTGACGTCACGGCGGCCATCTTGTTGGAAAGAACAATAGCGAAAAGGGCTTTTGGGAACTTCCCAAGTTTTGCATAATAATAGAGTCAAATTCCCAAAAGACATTTTACAGCATTGTTCTGTACACCAACATGGCCGCCGTGCGTGACGTCAGGTGAAAACCATCAATTCATCTATTTGCGGTGTATGTTTTCCTTTAAGATTTGCGGCTGCTGCCATTGCTGCGTTTGGCGCTATAACCTTAGACAATCGTGCTGAAAAGGTTCCAATCGATTCCAAAATCAAGTTCAATGAAGTAGCGGAGGAACAAGCTCTCATCTTACATGATAACTTGGAAGTTAGAGATAGGTGAGTTTTCTTGTTATTCCGTGATCATGATGTTGATGATGATAGCAAACTGCCGAAGACTATGATGCCGACGACGATAACGATAGCGATGATGTTTATGGTCATGGCGATGATTTTGTTGCTGACGATGACAATGATGGTGATGATGATGGTGCTGTTGTTGGTGATTGTGATGGTGCTGTTGTTGGTGACGATGATGGTGCTGGTGCTGGTGCTAATGTTGGTGATGGTGATGATGATGGTGCTCTTGGTGATGGTGCTGGTGCTGGTGTTGGTGATGATGATGGTGCTGTTGTTGCTGATAGGGATGACGACGATGATGGTGATAATTATGTTGATGATACTTTTGACAACGATCGATAGCAGGAGCCTACATTTTATTTAAACACGCGCGAGTAAATCGATATTTACTCCGTTGCTTGCGCTCGCGGCTGCGAATTTGCGAGCGGCAAATCTCAAAACTAGTCGATACCATGCCACTCACGGCTCACTGGCGGCCAAAACACTGCGGAGCAACGATCGGTTTACTCGCACATGTTTAAATAAACCCGCATTAAAATATGCCGCCATCTACGCGGGCTAGAATTCTAAAATCGTTTGTGAGGTTCTGTTTTGAATGTACCATTCTTAAACAGGAATCGACTTCAAGTTCTGGAGCGCAAGCTGGTGTGTCTAGAAACATTCAATAACATCTACAAAGCGCTGGACCAGATGCGAGGTAGTTGTATTGTCCCGGACACGGAAACGAATGAAGAAATGAGACAGCGAGTCACGGAGGAATGCAAATGGTTTGTGTCGCGTCAAAATCATTTGACTCTTTTTTTATCCCTTTTGTTTCCACATTCAAGGTTTGCTCGTTTTCAGACGAAAATGCGAGCACAAGGAAACGTCTCTTTTGTTCATCATCAAAGAAAGCAGCCGGTTTCAAACTAGGGAGTCCGTGAACAATTCACTTTCGGATCTTCGCATGCCTCGGAAATGTGAAGACAACAGTTGTTGCTAACAGTGAACAGTTCAATCTTGTTTCCAGAGCCTCCATTACCCTTGTCCAGCGGAACGGGCGCGAGAGGCTTTTAAAAACCGCTCTGTACAACAGTCATGCCCTAAGGCTGCGAGTCGGGGAAACATCCCGACACATTTTGACGCCCATTCGTGAGCATCTGAGAAGGGACAGGACTTCTTACATATTCCAACATTTGCAGCACGCTTAGGAATGTCGAACACTCTGTTCTTAGAGCTGCTTCTCCATTTTCGATACTGCACCTAATCGTTTCCAGTTGTTGCTCAAAGAGGCTGCTCATATCCGCTGGGAAAATCCCAGTCTAAATAGGCAGCTAAAACATGCGGAGCGAACTCCATCATTATAGCTACATTTATGTTAGTTTTTTGTAGGTTTTGGTGTTGCGGTTGTTTAAATTTCCTGCCATTAAGCACTTTAGTTCGGTGTTCTTTTGATACACTGTTTGCGCGTGCATTATTCGCTTCTTTGTACTTAAATTCAAATTCGCAGTGTAACGAACACTTTCAACCAAAGATGATCGATGATCGATCAAAAAATGTCTTGCAAACTGAAAGTTGTTGCACATTTTTTGCGAATACTGATTTTATAGTTTCTGGCGCGTACTAAAATCGGCAAACAATTTTTCCCTCAACAACTGGCAAAATGGCAGGAAATGAAACCGTTTTTCAACAGCCAATCAAATATGGCTTTTTGAAGTGAACCATAGTCTGTCTTTCCCGACCGCTGGTCAAGGGAACGCTGACCTTGGGAACGAGAATGGTAACAACGGTTACAAAGAAATGCCCTACAATGACTGCGCATAAGTCATGTGGCGACGGCGACAATGACAAATGAAATAATCAACAGAAAAAAAGAGATTTCGTATACATGAGTGATGATTGCTTCCGTTTGGTGGCGAAACGTTCATGGAGAGAGCGCTTAGAGTCCGCATTGCTCTTTTTCGTATGTCTATTTGTTCGTTACTCCCATTCAGACTTGTTTTCTTTGCTCTTGCGTTTTTACCGAGGTTTGCCTTTGTAATGTGATCACGCCTCAGCCAATGGGCGCAAGAACTTTCGCGCTATTATTACAACTAATCTGACGCCCAACAGCGAATTTTTCTTAGCTGACTTCGATATTTGCGCATTTTGTACACAAAATTCTACGGCAACGTATTCTTCTTTTTCTTGAAACAATGCATGGAATGGTCAATTGCCAATGTTTGCGAGCGAAGTCGACATTTGTTAACAATCACTTAGTTTTTCTCTGCTTAGTAAGACTTCTATTTTTAATTCTAACCGAAACTGTGGAAACGCTTGAGTGTTCGATTAGAGATTGGTTTGGTGGAACGGAACAGTTGTTCCACGTGCGAACAAAGATACTCCGTAGAGAGTTTGAGCAAAGACGACGGCAGTGTCCACGAAGTCGTGACTTAATCGTCAGGCAGTCACGCAACGTTCTCATTTGCTTGTTTGTTCGTGTTGATGTCCTTAGTAAGTATTTCGCGATTATCCCCTCTCGTTCTGGCCATGGTATCTAATAAC
>NC_090873.1:4220326-4245326 GCF_036669935.1 Montipora foliosa | reverse complement strand
TGTGCCAAATCAAAGTTGTTATTATTATCATTATTGTGGTCGATGAATTTACCGTAAAGCATTTACACACTTAAAAGTACTTATTCAGATTTCACTGGACTGATTACAGTTCCAATTTCGAAGCTGTCTCGTTCGCCGAGCTTCAAGCCCCCAGTTCCTTGCTCATCGATTGGGTTACTAATGACAAGGCTTTAAGAAGAAGGAATGCGTCAACAAATGAATTTTCAGTTAACACGAAGTAAACCTGAGAAGTTTTCACACTTGGTCTCTTGCTGGTGACGAAATCTGAAGTCTTGAACTGCGATACAAGCTGTCCCATGTAGGCCGGGTGCAGAGATAGCGCAGTAATGAGAGCACTCGTCTCCCACCAATGTGGCTAGGGTACGAGAGGTTTTTCTCCGGGTACTCCAATTTCCCCTCTCCAACATTTGACTTGATTTGTGTTAAGTGTTAATTTCAATTTACAGTGTCCCCAATTACTGCTTCAGCACTGGAACGACTAGACACTTAAATAAAGTTCCTTTCCTTTATTTAATGTAGTTATAGTTCCTTTATTAAGTATTACCGTGGTGCTGCTTCGGTAGGTGTTTGAATCAGGGAAATTGACACTATTAACTAAGTTAATAAACTAAATCGACCAGCGTATGCTTAGATAGCTTTTAGAAAACGTTAGCCCTTCGTTAGAGAGAAATGATCCGACTTACACGTGACTTTCAGTTTCCCAACTGGTTGACAAACCTCGGCCCCAGGTCGGAGTATTGCAACTCGGATCCAGTTTCCTAGCCATAACAAGGTGGAGTGGTTCCTTTATGGTACAAACTTTGAATCGTACGATGCCTTTGCACTGGCGTGGGACTTCTCGCCAATTGCAGACAGGTTAGCTTTATTTATTACTTAGTTACTGTAGTTACCAGGGAGGTTAAGCACTGGCAATGCTAACGGTAAAGGGAACTTCTCGTCGAAATATAACATGCGCTGTTTAAGTATTTCACGATTATTGCATCTTGTTCGCATGGCTTAACGAGAGCGAAATATCTCAAAAACCAGATTGGTAAAAACGGTGTTGAAATAAGGATAGGGAATAATAGTTTCGATGTTGTAAGGTAGTGTCATCGTCAAAGCCGTAAGTTTTTTTTCCACGTTGTTGTTTTGCATAGTGCTACAAAAATACGTGTTAAAATGCGTGCCGCACGTGCTGCACGATTATTTGCCATCTGCGTTTCCATTGATTTGCCGTTGTCATAGCATTCGCCGTTGCTTAAACGATCCACCACTCGCACAGTGCCCATCGCGCCGTTTCAAGTACATGTATACGTAGGCAGCAAAAGGGAGTACATCGGATTTTACGAGGTGACTATAAAAATTAGCCAATGAGCTTGAGAGAATTTTGCAGTCATTGTAAAAAAGTTTATTGAACAACAGGTCCCAGGTCCCACTCCTACTAGGAGCAATATCGCTTTTTTTCCCAATTTCCTCTTATCCACACCTCCTTTTCATTAAACCGTTTTGTTGATCATAGGATCAGTCGAGTGGTGTTACTGAGACGAACAAACAATCAAAAGCAATATTTTACTCAACAAGCAAAACAAAAGAATAAAACGTATATATAAGTAAGAGCTCAGTTTAATTCAATTTCAAAGATTGCTGTAACTTCATTACACTGGATGACTAACACATTTTAACAGGAAAATTAACCATAAAAATGTTTCATGGTGTTTCGACGACCTCATGCATCGTTGTCGAATGTAAAGAAATTAAGATAATTAGAAACAGGTGTGTGTGAATTAAAATGGAAATAATTATGCAATAACACGAGAAAGGTCACACAAATACATTTTCCATTTTAAAACCGATCTTTATGACAATTAACACACTGAAATTTAAGTAGGTCAGCCAAAATTCAATCAATGTTTTTATTTTAAATTTATTTTGAGTAATCCTAATAATTTCTTGACCTTTGAAGAGATTACTTTCCATTTCATTTTCTCCAGAATGTTGCAGAGTTTCTTAACACTGCAATGAACGGAAAATCAAAGCTGGAATCTGTCCCCAAGAAACAGAAGAACGGGTTCTGCGTTTTAATGATCTTGAAAAGGTGACGAAAACTCCAGAACAAAAGAACTTTGCTCGATTACTCCTAAGGTAATAAGACTTGGATTTTGTGGTGATTTTGGAAGTCGCAGTGTACCTGACATTCGCACGAATAT
Organism: Montipora foliosa; assembly: GCF_036669935.1. Taxonomy (NCBI): domain Eukaryota; kingdom Metazoa; phylum Cnidaria; class Anthozoa; order Scleractinia; family Acroporidae; genus Montipora; species Montipora foliosa. The sequence goes on along the minus strand of NC_090873.1, from coordinate 4,243,119 downwards.
GAATTTGCTTGGGGAAATGCACTTCGAATGTCTTCACATCATAACTGGTAGGATAGGACCCAGTCTTTTCGGCGATCAGGGTATCACCATCGTACAAACCGATGGTGACGTTGAAAACAGTTGAAGAAAAGACCACTCCCCACAGGCGGTACCCTTGTAAAATGACGTCACCATCCGTTTGGAAATCGATAGCGTCAACTGAACCTCTGTAAGACATTGACCATGTTCCATATTTATAATTGCTTCTCCAACAATCGCAATATTCTGTAAAATAATCAAAGATTAATAAGCAACTGTATTTAACCGATAGAACAACTTCCTTAGATGAGCGCTAATAGGGCCTTCAAAGGTTTTCCGGGAAATCGATGGACAAAATAGTTTGAGTGCATTATTTGCAAAGACAGTGCCACGGTTAAGGAGTAACTGGTACTTGTGATGTATTGCGTATCCAAATTTTCCACCATCTAGGGCTCGCATTAGATTGGCTATCTGTGAGTTTTTTGATCAATGACCAATGAAAATGCTTAGTTAGTTACTCCTTTTGTTCTGCATTGAGTTACCTCTTTTCAACATTGTGTCACCTGCAAACTGCATTTCTCTTAGCCAATCAGAATCGGGAGAATTTTTTTCCATTCTATCATAATTAGGAGGTAAGAGGTGCATGACTCAGGCGATAGAAATATCATGAAAAAGTATTACGGGTGAACATCGAGCTCTACAAACGGACTTCTTACCGTAATATGGCGAAACTGATAAATGACCAGAGGCTTGTGATGACCCAGCGTTGTTCGTCCCAACACAAGTGTAGTTCCCCGCATCGCCATGTTTACGATACTCCAAGTCTTTGATTGTGAGTGTTCCTCCATCTTCGTCAATGGTATACTTATCTCCTGGCACGATTGTCTTGTTGTTGAATCGCCATCCGATTTTCCCCGGAGGATATCCACCCGTTAAAGAGCAATTAAACGTGGCTTGCGATTTTCCTTCTTGTGTCTGATTCTTTGGGTGTATAGCCACGTGTGGAATGGATATAAAATTTGACAAGACGCCTGTTCATGGAGAGGAAACAAAGAAGGCACGTTTAAAAAACATGAAGCTGATGCGCCATTTCCGAGTTCCTGTTTGTTTCCGTTTCGAAGTGAGTCTTAGTGCTCAACTATTGAAAGGGAAATGAGTTCGATTTGCATACGAATACGCAACTCATTTCCATTTGAATGGTTGTGCACCAAGACTCGCTTTGAAACTGAGACATGCAGCAACTCGGAAATGGGCTATTAACTTTTCAGAATATTAGGATATCTTTTAAGGGAGCTAACCTCTTTTCCTATCCTCCATTTCGGAAATCGCCACTAATTGAGGAGATACGCGCAACCGACCCCGCCCTTTTAACTGTTTGCCAAAGTCCCCTCACGCAATCCTTAGTAACACGCTTTCTCCGGATGAGAGAGAGAAAGAGAGAGCTCGTGCAATAGCTAACAGCCTATGGGTTGACCCTCTGGTCCTGGTTAAAAGTGGCATAATATGCTGCTAGCACTGCTCCCAGTTTCGTTGAGTTATGCCTCATTTTCGTTATTAAGGGCATCCGTAAGAGACAAACGAAGAAGCAAGCAAAAAAGAACATAGAAACAATAGTTGACTACCGAATGTGTTTCATTCATTTTCGCACAGGTCACACTGCGATTAGATACAGTTCACATTTTTGTAAAAGCCAAGTTGCAGGTCCGAGATGAGTTTTATCACAAGGATATCATTGCAATCGTGGCGCCGTGACGCGCGCACGATTTCTTTTTTTTTTTTTGCATGGCTACATTTTCGCTCACAACATAATTGATAATTGTCATAGGTACCTTCGGATTAATATACACTTAATGTATGGTCCCGAGGGAAACAGTTAGTTTTGTTTTCCCGAGAGTCCTCTCGGGAAAACAAAACTAACTAGTTTCCCGAGGGACCAGACATTAAGTGCTTTGTTGTATATTTAGACTTTTCCGTCATTAATCGCAGCAAAACATCCGGAGCGGGCAACAACTGTGGAATTGTATCCCGATCAGGATACATTTGAATTTGATCAGGGGCACGTGACCTAGAACCAACCAATCACAGTGCTCGTTTTGGTGAGTGAAAGGCTAGGTATATGCCTTATAGGAAATTAAGAACGCACTTTATTAACGCGATTTTACAAAATTCGCGTTAATTTAATGTATCTTAATTAATGTCGATGTAAATTTAATGCACGCTATTTTACAACATTGTTATTTTAAAGCACCTTTATTTCATTACAAAACCTTATTAGTTCCTCACTAGATCGGTTTGAGCAATTCCAAAAGCTAACTACTGTAAATGCTTCTTTTTCTCCATGAGATTTTGTAAGTGCAGCAAATTCGTATTACTGCAACATACTGGGGCTTTGAAAGATCTTTTGAATTGATAGGGTCTAGTTAGGCTTCAAAACAAAATTTGCGGCTGTAAAAAAAACTTAGAAACATCCGTGGACTTGTCTTGGAAGGTTTTATTCACGAAAGCCAAAACGCAGTTTGGCGTTCAGAAATGTAAAGTGCGAGTTCGCAGAATTATGAAAATCGCAGTAAGTAAAGCAAGATGCTTATCGAAAAATTCACGTTAATTTAGTGCATGTAAACCTAACTTTTCAAAAATGCGCGTTAATTTAGTGTAACGTAAATTTTCGTCGCGTTGTCAACGTGCATTGTTAATTTCCTATAATAAGGTAACAACAAAGTTTGACTCCTGAGCCCGGTTGTTCTGAAGCCGAGTAATTTAATCCAGGATTAGCGTTAACTTTTGTTTCATGTTTTCAACTGTTGGTCAAAGTTTCTTTTGCTTATTTTGTTTTCAAGATTGACTTCTTCTAATGTAAAGTTTTGCCGAATATGAGCGTTTAACAGCAATTGGGAGTAGAGAAAGAAACTTTTTGGTTAACTTTTAATCTGGGATTAGCGTTAATCGGCTTTCGAACAACCGGGGCATGAACTAAAAGAAGTCGTGCAGTGTTATGTAGAGGTAGGTTGAAATGAAAAACCTAAGTTTTACCAGGAGCCACAATCTACGACCAAAGTGTTAAGACGCCTTCACATTTCATTTGTTCTGAAATTGATTTCATTATTCAATTAAAGCGAAATTTAATCCAGCAAATAGTGTCATTACTCGTGTTTGAGTCCTTGACCATAGTTAATGCATGGAGATGGTTATGAAACTGGACAAGTCCCTTTGTTTCATGTTTTTGTCCGTATTTTTGGCCTTGACCCTGCGCAAAACACACCTTTTTTCGAGAAGATAACCAATCAAATCCTTCGATTAAATTATGCGCAACTAATTTGCGAACCCGTGCGAACCGAAAACAAAAGATTGTGCAGGGTCACGGTCAATTCAACATCAATTGCAACAACATTGTTCTCGCTTTTGAAAGTTCCAAGGCTTCATAACCAGTCCCTCGGTTAACTATGCCTTGACACAACTCGTAAGTGGTGCAGAAAGCGCTTATGGTACAATTACAACAGCAGACCCGTTCCAGTCATCTTCGGCAATGTTCTTCGGAAAAAAATTGGAAACCTTTGGCAATGTTCGATAGTAATCTGAAAATCTTAAGTTGCCACGTATACATTTATTCGCCCTACGAATGCCATACGAGTACAACCATTGTAAAATATATTACAAACCCGAGGAAAACGTGGGAGTATGTTGATGTTTTAGATATCCAATCCGTACGGATGCTGACGAGAATGTTCGTAAACTAGTTATTGAACATCAGAATTTACTGTTCCTTTATCTTCTTTATCTGTAGATAAGAAAGGTAAACGAAGAAACGAGAGCAAAAGGTTTACAGTAATCATGAGAAATTTGTGTCAGATTGCCAGCGATTGGTAAGTTTTCTTTTCTTTTTGTAATTCATCATATTATATCATATATCTTTCTTTATCTTCGGACTTTAGAGTAGCTTGGTGTAGCTAATATCTCCGAGCGTTTACCCTCCCAACCATGATACATCACAGAAGACAGACCACAACACCGGGAACTACATGCCCTTCTCTTTACGACAAGTGTGTAGGTTCTTTTACGTCCCACAGGATTATGAACATTGAAGGGTTGTGAGACGGGGCCTACGGTTTATCGTCCGCCTTATCCGAGAAGACTAGAGAGTCTAACCATTTGCAGATGTAATTACAAAGGCAGCATTTTCTCCTCAGTTATTTAAAGACCCTGAGTGTTGGTCCGGCCGGAGTTGAACTCACGACCTCCCGCGTGACAGCCTGGTGCTCAACCAACTGAGCCACCGGTGCGCGGTAATAATTTATGTATTCAGTGGGAGTTGAATAATAAATTCACTGTCTTTATCGGATGGAAGATGTCTTGTTGTGACTGCAACAAGACTTCATATACCGTGAAACGAAAAATACGTTTGTCAACTTCGCTCCCAGGGTCTCCAATAGCAGTGGAAGGGAATAGAAGAGACCCTGGGAACAATGCCGAGATATTGGCATCAAAAGGAGGTTACGGTAACCTCGCTTTAATGCCAAGGCCGGGCAACTCAGCCACTGCTATTGAGTAGATTATCGTGTGAATAACGAAAATCTTACCTGAAGATTCGGATGATCCGAGAGTATTAGTTGCAACACAAGTATACTGGCCAATATCGTCACTGCTCACATAGTTGAGAATGATCAGCGTTCCATCATCATTGATTGAATATTTATCGCCTGGCGAAAGCGTCTGACCCTTGAATCGCCATGAGATAGTTGGGCGAGGACTTCCACTGGCTGTACAATAAAATCCCGCTGGGACATTCGTTTTCGCGTCTTCAATTAGTTTCACTGCTGTAACGGAGGCTTCTGGGGCAGACAATGGTGCGGCTTCAGATGGTCCAGGGGGACCCATTGGTCCCGGCGGGCCCCTATCTCCCTTGTATCCTCTTGGTCCGAGGGCCCCTTCAAGTCCGTTCGTCCCAGGAGATCCTCTGCGACCAGGACTGCCTTTTTTTCCTTTCCTCCCGGGGTTGCCCGGGGGTCCTGGAGGTCCCGTTTCCCCAAGCGGTCCCGGGGGACCTGCAGGGCAAAGCCTTTCGGTCGCGTTGCAATACTCAACAGGAATAAGACGTAGGCTCTCCAAGTACTTGCCCATCTGTTCAAAGTACTTGTCGATATGTTCAAATTCATTATCCGTGGTGAAGTTCCCATCGGTAGTATCTTGGGGATTGTAGGGCGCCTGTCTTCGATTTCTCTGTCTACCTGTCGTTGCTTCTTCATTCATAGCTACAGAAGGAAACAAACTATTTAATCCTTTGATATTGTCTGCTTTCTGTAACCTTAAGATGGACAAGGAAATTCACCACCCAAACGTAGAACAAGAGTATTTAAAATCTCAGCCCTTCTTAGCCATTTTCTTTGTAAGACGCCCAGATAGCTGATCTGTCTATCAATGCACTGGACCTTCCGCTTCAGCTTAATACCTTTTTAGTGTTTTCAAGAGACAAACGGTTTGTAAATAAGCACTTATGGAGCGAAGACATAACATTTCGCACTAAACGAAAAGCCTGCCAGCTTGGTAAGACCTACAACCTTTTTTGTTCACACCTTAACAAAGAACACAAAATGGTCAACAAACACATTTCCTAGCATGTCTCATTGAAAAAGAGTTTCCGTTTGGACAAACCTTAATCATAAGAAGAGAGTTCAATTCCCAGACGCTAACTTGATCGCTGTATTTCATTTTGAGGAGTCGCGGCGTCGTCAGTGTTTGGATAGAGAGGACAATCGCCGTAAAATTAAACAAAAAAAGGCTAGTGGGCATCTAAAAGGCAGCACCAATCAGATCAAGCAAATTTAAAAATTCTGTCCTGAGGCCCGTTTCTCGAAAGTCCCGAAAACTTTTCGGGTCCGAAAAGCCATTTGTGAAACTGCCAACCGCTTTCCGCTTTGGAAAGCCGATCTTTTAACATGTTTTGAAGGTGACAAAAAGAAAAATGACTGTGAAGTTTGACGACTTAAATTCTCTCCGTTCTTGGGTTATAAACGGAATTGTGACACCCGAAAATGGGCCATAAAGTTTCGGGACTTTCGAGAAACGGGCCCAGATCCGAAGGGCGCAACTCGACTAATGTAGAAGAAACTTGGATTGTGAGTCTATCTTACTGCTGGAAATTTGCTTCGAACTTATCGTAATTCTGTTGCTATGTAAGTTTGTATCACTCGCTAATTTTTTGGAACAAATATGAAAGTGACCAGACAAATTTATGTCGATCACTCCTTCAATAAGAAAAAGTGTTCGTGGTCAGCGTCATATCACGAGCATGTTTGGGGATACCGGCGATACACAAAGCGCTGGTAAATAGAGATAGAATGATCGATCAGGAAAAAAATATAATACATTGGGTATTTTATCATTGACACCCGTTCAAGTGGAGTATAGCTAAATGTCGTGGTGGTGGGTCGAGGTCGTGGATAAGGAGTGTGGGTTACCCACGTTCCACGTTCCACGAGCCAGCGTTTCGGGTAACAGGGCTTGAATAACTTGTGTGACAAAAAGAGGTTCAATTTTGTTTTTATTTTTATTCTAAATTAGTTTGAAATTTGCAAGTGGGTGGCTTCATTTTAAACATTCGTTTTAAGCAAAATTGGCTTTGATTTTTTTACCTATTAACATCATTCTTGGAGAAGCAATCCAACTGTCAAGCACTCAGTTTTCAAAACGAATGTTTAAAATGAATCCAGCCACCGACAAATTTCAAATTAATTTTAATTAAAAAAAAAAACACCAAAAATTGAACCTCTTTTTGTCACACAAGGTGTCCAAGCTCTATCAAATTCTGGCATTGCATTCATTTCACACCAGACATGATCGACCACTGTCTTTCTTTTCTTCCTCATCCCTGAGTCCCCCTACCATTCTCCCTTTCCTCCCCTCCCCTCCCCCCTCCCTTTGGGCCACTACGCAGGTTACGAAGTTTCCACAGGTTTCCATTATTTCGAATATTATGACCCATTGTTTTCAGTTGTAGTCAACCTCCTTGGGGAGCAAGGAGGGTATCTGGAAATTATCTTTCATATAGGCGTCTGCCACCTAGGGAAATCGGAAAATAAATTATTGTTTATCTAAAAGAAGCTTTCCATTATTTATAAACACAAGGGGTTGAGAGAAAGAGTAAAATGTCCAAAAAGCTGAATCTTTTTGAGCCTTAATTAGGAAATGATAAAAAGACTTTTTGGCATTCTCTCATGTGAACATATGATCTCTAAATGTTACAAAGGTGCTATGTCCCAAAAGGGCGAGTAACAGGCATCTACTTTCAACTCCTTTAAAAAGGAGAAGAATCGAAGAAAGGGTTGTCACAATTAATGGTGAATAATTACTTCCCCATTCTTAAGCAAGCGAAGTAGACATTATGCTTAACAAGAATATGCTCGATCAAGGTGTAAAAGTTCAGTGAATTTTTACTGCTCAGATGTTGTGTTTGGTCGCTCTCTTGGTGCTTGAAAGGCTCATAAATTCAAGTCTGATCACTTTTAGTTGTGTTATATCTCTCTTCTCATGCTACTTACTTACGATTTCAACAATAGCCAACCCTCGCGAAACGTTTCTGTTAGCTTTTACAACTTATTTTCCTAATCGATACCATTCTTACCTGATGGAGGTGGTCTCGCAAAACGTGCAGCTCGCTGAGTTAGGTCCTTTTGGGATCTGCACTCCTTCGATAAAATCTGCAAGCGATTTTCCACAACAAGACGACGGGCTCTTATCGCTTCATTATTCATCCAGAGGCACCCACAGACGAATAGCAAGATCAGCGAAACAAAGGATGGCCTTGGCGAGGGAAGAAAATCGCTGGCACGGCATTTGGACGATCGCTTGGGATCCTTGAATGCCACTTCGCTATCGTCCATAGTTATAGACTCAGTGTACGTCGAGTGACTGAACAGCAAGTAAGCCAGAGATCGAAAGCGGTATTTTTATAAGTAAGACTTAATTATATCACACACACACGTATCGAATTTATAACTGGAGATTGGAATGACGAGAGCAGAAAAATCTTCAATTAAGCAATTATCGTTCGAAGTCACATGCTGCGAATTTACGCGATTCTCACAGTGAAGTACGCCAACAGTGATTGACACGGGTCGGAAAAGAAACTGGAAAAACGTAATTAGTTCGAGGAAGCAAGGGTGTAAATTTTTTGTCCTTTTATCGTTATTTTCCCTTCTCCTAAGATGCCTTGACATTGCCAGTTAAAACTTTGCTGCAGAACGCATTGATGCGACTTCCCAATTAAATACGCAAGCAATTATTACTGATATTCCAGTTCAAAGAAAAAGGAATCTTGACGGTCATATTAAAATTTCCTTCGGCGTTTTGTACGCGATCCCAATCAGAGACGCAAGCAAAGGAGAGAGAAGCAAGAAAAAGGACTTGTTTGAACTTACACGGTCATGATTTTGGTATTTATATTATTTTATTCAACTATAAGTCTCTTCACATGATATTTCAAAATTTGCTGTAATGGACCAAGCGGAAAAAGTTAGATACAAACGCGCAACCTGAGATATCCAAGTTGACACAACTGGAAAGATCTGGAAAGCATCGCTAACTAGAATCTTCCCGGAGCGAGACAAAGGCTACGGTTTTCTGAAGGGACGTTAATTGATGACGTCCGTTCCGTTATGCTTGATATCCGTTTTGGCACGGCTTTTCAAAATATTCACTTTCTTAACCAAAAATTGCATTGTTTAAATCAGACTCTTGCTTTTTCGGATTCGCTTGTTCGTCAATTATTTGCATGCTATTAAATAATAGGAATAGCATGTATTGTGGCGTCTGTCTCTTTCTTCAGGGAACGCCGCCAAATGAAGACAATATCGGTGCACAGGAAGCCCTGCGCATGGTCAATGACAGTCAACGCGCGTGTTGATTCCACACGTGTATCGAATGCTGAATTCTTCTAACCAAAGACTACCATCTTTAAGCGTCAGTTCTTTTATTTCCTGCTGACTAGATCACACAGGCTGTCCCGTAGACAAGACGAAGACTGGGCATCCCTTGACTTTTAGGGCAACTGGCAGATCTGTCGAAAAAGCCTCACACTTGGTCAGTGCGTGTGTCAAGGGATGTTGATTTACGGTCAGTGTAAAACGCAGACTGCAGACTGGGGGTAAAATGCAGACTGAGGTTATAATTTAACTGTTGAAAAAGCCCAAACTCATTAGAGATGCTAACAGTTAAGCCTAATTATTGTTTTAGGCCTAATTTGGCCTAAGGTTAGCATTTCTAAGGGGTTTGGGCTTTTTCAATAGTTACGTTATAACCTCAGTCTGCATTTTACCCTTGGTCTGCAGTTTGCGTTTTACACTGACCGGTTGATTTGACGCCTAAATCGCGAAACCTCAAACTACCTACTTTTGGTTGTGTTTTCACTAAACTACTTTCCAAGCTGAACATTCTTTCTAGGTGTTTGTTTACAGACCGACATTTACTAGTCATTAAAACTTGAGATCTGTTTTCTGTTTGAAATTTAACCCGAAATTTTAGCCGTTTACTCAGAAGATTCAAATTACAAAAGCGCCCACTTTGAAAAAATGGACATCGGTTTCGGTTAACAGATCCTTCGGTCGGACTGTTCTCGAAACAGGCGGGGATGCTCGTCGTCTCGCTTAGGGGTGTAAATTTTGGATTTTGGTCTCGCCATGGGCTCCTGGTCTCGCTTATGGTGTTCCGGGCAAAGCGCCAATATTTTAAGCCGCCAAGGTCTCGTTTAGGGCTCCGCGAAGAAACACAGAATTACGCGAAGAGAAACAGAAGTCAAATTTTCTTTTTAACTTGTTTTTAGGTCTTTTTAGGGGTCAAAATTTCCTTAAGCCACGCCCAGATTAGTCTCCTTTGGGGGTCACAAAAAGCTTGAGCCACGCCCAGATGGTCTCCTTTAGGGGTTAAATTCAAAATTTCTGACGAGCATCCCCGTCTGTTCCCCCCCCCCCCCCCCCCGGGGATGTAACGCCTGTTAGCGCTAACCATGCTTCGAGCAACCCGGGCCTGGTTGATATCTTTCAGACCTCGAAGAGTCCGTGATTCGGAGTATGCTTGGGGGATGACGGAAACGGTTTAAATGCACCGTCAGCTAAAATTCGTAACTCAAGGAAAATCACGAGGTTGATTGTTCCTTCAAAGATTTAGAAGACTCTTTGGCGAGAATGGGCCACCAAAAAATCAGGTTGGATCGGACTTCGTGTGGAATAATACGTGATAGAGAACACCCGTAAATGTCGAAGGGCACAGTCAACTAAAAAGGAATAATATTCTTCTCCACCGGAGAGTGATTATCTGTTTTACAGTTACGAGTGACTCTTAAATGGAGGGGACATCTATGACTGGTTAACCCATTCACTCCTCAGCTGGCGACAGAGTAAAATCTGTTAAGTGTCACTGCCAGGGGTCAACTCCAGTGATGTGACGGGTGATTCCGGCTCGTTTGAGATGCATTTTTCTCTTACTTACTTCAGTTTTTGAAAAGAGTTCATTAAAAGTATTCCTGTAGGCGTAGTTATGTAGTTTTAAATGGGACGAAGACTGGCGCGGTATTTTTCGCAAGCATTCTTGTCACATTCCGCTGCATGAAACAAATAGAACGTATAGTGAGTGTTGGATAAGATGCCGCCATTGTGGGCATAAATACGTTTTAAAATAGAAACTGGACGAGTAAACAGTATCAGGGGTTAGCCGAATTAAGCTCCGTATGTTTGGTCGCCATCTTCAAGTTTGAGGTAGACGATGAATGGGAAGAAACAATATTATATTCGGCTGGCGGCTATTTTTCCTGTTCTTGTTCTAATATAACAGCTGAATTTTTGGGCTGTTTCAGCTCCATTGATGATATGATCCGTTGCCAAAACAGGAACACCAAAAATCAGGGAAAGTTGCCAATAAAATTTGATACAAAGTTTCTATGATAAAACGAAGCGTTATGCCAAAGCATTGGCGATGTGGTCCCATAGCATAGCTGGGCATCAGAAAAATAGCAATGAAATCCTTGACACTGGAGTTGCCACGATTTCAAGTTGCACCTTTTAACAAAAATATTCCTAAAAAGATATTTTCATTTCGAACCCGTATTGTTGTTGTTGAAAGTCAAGCCCTGGAATGCGGAGAGCAGAAAATTGTCAATTTATCCAATTATCGCCGCATCAGGGCAGCATGCACGTGTTGTAGACGGGAAAAGTTGTCCATCAAAATTAATTGGATTTTCCCTTGCGCTTGTCAGGACAAAAACACCGTTTACGAGATCCCCACCCTCACATAGTTTAATAAAAGGAGTTCCTCATAAAAGAGTGGTTTATGAAGGAACAAGATTTCATAAATCTGACTTCTTGGCCTTGTGCATAAATTTTGGGTTGACCCTGCTTCCTCTTCGGTATAAACCGATAGACCACAAAATATGGATTTCAGCAATGTATATTTGCGTTCAGTAACCCCAACGGGAAGAAACTTAACTGCCGTAGAAATGATTTCAAGGCAAACCACGGAAACTGAAATCATATTGAGATATCTTGACTCTCCAATCTAGAAATTCAAGAAAGTTACCTCGCAAGGCAGCGCGTTGTGTAGCCTGCATAACAAGCGTTTATTTAGCCAAGCGCGAGGGGCGAGCGCGAATAAGCGCCTGTTACTGCTGTTATGCAGGCTACGAGTTGTGTGATTTTGTGACAACAAATAGAGGGGCATTGAACTGCACACTGAAAAATGTTATGTAATAAATATTGACAGGGGGATCAAGTTCTATTGGCAAGTTTCCCTGGCACTCGACAAACGGGGTCGACCCAATAGGCGAAGGAACATTAAGACACTTGAAATGGCCGATTCATCGCGCTCCTCGAAATCAAATCGAATCCAAGACTCTTTCCCTTCCGTTAGACCGTCGTATGTTTCTATAATCTCGATTTTCGTGTGTGGAATTCTGTGGCTGAAGAATGAGGCAACAAACAATCGGTTGTCGGTGTTGGAAACGACGCTGCCACAGATGATTCGCGAAGTGAATGGCTTTTCAAAGGAATATTATCAAGAAAAGACGTTTAAATCGATGGGAGACTCTCGAGTGGTTTTTGCAAGAAAGGCCCAACAAAATTTTTCGAAGAGGCTCCATTATCCCTTGGGTAAGTGTGTGTGTCTGTGTGATAAGAGACCTTTGTACATATGATTGTTGTATAAACTCCTTGTTGTGCAAATTCCTTATGATGGGTGAATGTGCTTCATATGTACAAAGCATACGAGATATCGCACTGAAGCTCGTGTTTGTCACCGGTGTTTGTCATATGCTTGAACATTTTCGGGGATTTTTCTCAGCGAGGTTGCTCGAAACCAAAATATAATTTTATGCTAGTTTTTTTGGGAGATTTCCCCTGATCAATAAGTCCCATGCAGCTGTTCTCTCCAAACTTTCAGTTGCCTGCCAAATTTAGCTTTTGCTGGGTTTGCTCGCTTTTCCACCAGTGCTTCGCTTATCTTCGAGGACGTCACTGTGACTGTTTCACATCTTTTGACGAGGCATTTTACAAAGCCATGCATCCACACACACATGCAACTAATTTAGCTGTAACCCTATATCCCATGGGAACTGGTATTACGTAACCACAAATATAAAACAGTTGGTTTATGCAATTTAATCACTCTGAAGATGATCGCAAGATCGAAAACGTTTAGTCAAACATTTTAACAGTTTTACCTTTTACTACTTTATAATTTTACCGGCGAAATGCATATACATCCTTTTCCTCCAATTTCCCTGCTCTTTTCGACCCGTATTGACGACAGCACAGAACATAGCTATGTCGTTATCTATAGTCGATCATGTGTGGAGACGCAATTGCCTCACAGCAAAAAAGGAGACATGTTATAGTAACCCTGTGTTATTGTACGGTCGCCGAATCACATACATTCATGCATGCGCTATGGAGAACACAAGGTAAGGCATTTTTGCTTAGAGTTAAAAAGTTGCAGTATCAGATACTGCAGTGCACTTGGATACGTTCATTATTTTGCAAGTAAATGCGATGACTGTCATTATCAGATTTTTTTCAGTTCAATACCGCTGCAACTTTTATCACTAAATCGACCATTGAGGCCTGTAGAGGAGGGGGGGGGGGGAAGGGTGGCAAACGCATCCTTTGCACCCTTCCCTGGCTACGAGCCTGCGTTATCCATTTCTTTTTCAAATCTTACTTTGACGCAGGAGTTTTCTTCTTTGTTGCTGTTGTATCGACAGATCCAGCAAAGATGATTAGAGCAAGAAATCGAAGGCAGGTTACAAATAACTCATCCCAAACAATCACTCTTCACGAGGTGCGCCAAGAAATTGGGAAACAATTTCAACGTCTTCTCCTTAGCAAGTATTGCAAAGCAAGCGAAAAGGTCTGCCCTGCTGGGCCCCCCGGACCACCCGGTCTCACGGGATCAAAAGGTGCTCGAGGAAGGAGGGGACCCCAAGGAAGCAGGGGACGAAAGGGGGCACAAGGTGTTATGGGACCTCCTGGTGAAGCTGGAAAATCAGGAATGGCCGGACTTCCAGGACCAAAAGGAGAAAAAGGGGACACAGGGTCACCAGGACAGCCTGGTAAATCTGGAGAATCAATATCGACCCCACAAGTGGCGTTATCACCGACTGGCAAGACTCGGAATGAAGGAAGAAATACGGCTTTTTACTGCACGGTTGGCGGAAACCCTCGGCCTACGGTGGAATGGCTATTCGGTGGGAAGAAAATTGTTTCAGGAGCAAAGTATTCAATTAAAGAAGGGGAACTGACCGTTAAGAATTTGAATTACAGCGATGCTGGACAGTACACCTGTGTGGCGACTAATATTCTTGGAACGGCAAACAGCACAAGCACATTAAATGTTGCAGGTAAGCCCCAACAAAAAATTCCCAAGATACATGGTTTTGCATGAGAACTCCAAATGCCAAAAATCGACTAATCTCATAGAGCAAAGTACATAAATGCATTTGTTTCAAATATTTATCTACCACTTATCAGGCGCCATTAAAAAGAGTTAACTGAATATAGTGTAATGTGAAGTGCTAGATTTTCTATCCCATATGAACCATGTGAGCGTTAGCCCTACTGATGGAAATGGGCCCACACAAGGGCAGAGAAAAACTCTGACCAGGGTGGGAATTGAACCCACGACCTTCGGGTTAGATCTCCGCAGCTCTACCGACTGAGCTACAAGGTAGCTACGTTTGTATCAACGTTTGTATGAACGTAACCTTTCCTTGTACTTGTACATGTTCATTGCCGTGACTTTAACATCTTCACTTCCCACGGCCTGCTCCCGTCTGACCTTGTAGCTCAGTCGGTAGAGCGGCGGAGATCTAACCCGATGGTCGTGGGTTCATTTCTCACCCTGGTCAGAGTTTCTCTCTGTCCTTGTGTGGGCCCATTTCCTTCAGTAGGGCTAACGCTCACATGGTTCATATGGGATAGAAATCTAGCATTTCACATTACATTCTATTCAGTTAACTCGAAAGAAAAAGCAGAGACAGGCCTACACGGACTCCCAATGTGGTTTTTGTGGTTGCGTCGCATTATCAGAGCCTTTAAATTATAGTTTTGCTCTTACAAGCGTGTCTTTTAGAGATTTACCTCTTTTGTAAGATATGATCGGAGGATTTGTAAAAATTGTTTTCAGCAGAGGCTGGTTTTCTATGAAACTCCACTTTTCCATCACGATTTGTTTAAGTTTCTTTGCCGCAGGGTGGTATGTAGTGACAAAAGGCAATATTCTCTCTGCAGTTTTATGTTTTTGCTGATTAAGAGCCGATTGTCTTGAGTCAAAGGTGACCTCTGACAGGGAACTTTCTATATAGTTTTTCGGATACCCGCGTGCTTCGAGGGCCACGATTAGGGAGTTTAAACACGGGACGCTTTTGAGCCGGGGACGGAAATGACCATTTTGCATGCCAGGACAGTATTGTCTCCCAGATTTTCAACCCAATCATCTCTAATGGAGGAAAGAGACTTAGCAGTATAAAGGTGGTAGTGGCAAGTGAGGTTATTAAGTTGTTTATTATATGACATCGTTTCTTATCGGACACTTTTCCGCTGGCTAAAATGTTTGTAATTTTCGTCTTCCATCAGCGAACTTTGAACGGTAACCTCAGTTTTACGTGTCAAATTAAGTTTCGCTTGCTAAAATTGTATGTGATTGAAAAAAAATGAATTCTTCATTAAAAAAAAAAAGTGTTTTGCTCAACTCGAATTTCCTGGGAGAGAGGAAAAAACGGACGCGGACCGTTTTCATAGTAATGCCGTCCGTACTGTAAAATCCCGACTAAAAACCAACCAATCAGATTCCTTCATTTAGCTTGAGAATTGCTTGCTATATGATAAGCTGAATATCGTACTCTGACCAAGTGGCTTGCACTAACTTATCTCTTAACTTCATGATTGGCAATCTTTGCAGGTCTTCCTGTGTTTACAAAAGTGCCTTCATCTCTCGCGACACCTAAGCAATACTCGGATTATCAAGAGACTTGCGAAGCCAAAGGTCATCCAACACCCAAAATGAGCTGGAAGAGATTAGGAATGCCTCTGCCTGTTGGAAGAACGGAAATCACTGGAGGGAATCTCACCATAAGGACATTGATACCTGGAGATAGTGGATCGTATGAATGCGTAGCAACAAACGGCATGGGAACAAAGAAAGCCAGAATGACTTTAGCAGTTCAACGAGCTCCTCCAGGTATGTACTTTAATTGTGAAGAACAAATTGTAGGTGAAGAGGATCGAAAGTAAGGGCAGGGATTAGGTTAAGGGAACAGATGGTACGCTGATAAATTTACTAAACGAAAAAGCAGAATAAATGGCTTAGGTCAGTGCAGAATATATATTTCACGCTTAAATTTACCGAAATAGAAGCCTTTAAGCATATGAGGTGAGGTGACAGGCGAATTTATTGGCTGCAAACTTTAGTTTTCGTTTCACTTTGCAGTTCAGTACTCTGCTTCGAGCTTTCTGTACTCCAAAAAGATTGTTTAAAACCGGAGAATAAAACGTCTATGTTAAACATTGTTTAAAAATATTTTTCAAAGATTTTGTATCAGAAAACATACCATTTGTATCAGAAAAAAGAAATTTGACATTCGTTTATCTTCACTTTAAATTTCTGGGGAGCCGCCGTTTATGAATAACTGTGAAGTGTTACTATTACGCGGTATAATTGTTCAAGATGGCGACGGCCTGGAAGTTTGGGAATGAAATTCACAGCGTCCCTCCCCATTCTACAAGCCTCATTTGCCTCCCGAGCAAATAACGAGAGGTTTTAACGGATACTCACGTGTTATTGTCCCATATTTTGAACAATACTTAATTTAGATGGTCAAGTTCTTTCATATCAGAATATTGCTTTTCTTTGCTGGGCCAGAAATTGTCAACTTCTCGTATTTTTCATTTTTATTTTTGTTTTTGGTCGTTAAATGGCAAATTAAAGGCTATAGGTTCTTAATCTACGCTAGTAGGTTCTTATATTTTCCGTAAGATAACACAGCAATAATAGATAGACTATCGTTGTTCCAATTTACGCTTAAAAGATTCGTAGAGTGCGTGGAGAGGTAGCTTATCACCAGGCAGATGAAAATACCAACTCTCAGTCTCTTATTATTCAATAATTGTCTGTTGCAATTCGAAGCTCAAAAGGTGAATAGAAGGAAGCGGAAACTCATATTAGGCCATCAACACACTTCTTTCTTGCTCTATTTTTTAATGTAAATCTCAATTGTATTTCTCTGTCTAGTCTCATAGTCGCACTCAAAATAACCTTCTCTGAACCGGCACCATACAAACGACTTACTGACGAAACCAACAGGACAGACGAACAGCGGCAAAGCTTCAGAGTTTATACGGATCGAGACGCATCAATCACAGACTTCCCAGGCAGCAACATCACGGCTGACTAGACAGACCAATAACATGACGTTATATTGACCAATCAGGTCAAAGCTCTGAATACTTATACTAATCACTGACACTAGCTACACAAATCACTTGACTCTGACGATGACTTCCGCTCGGGGCGTCAAAAGGTCTCAACAAAAGTAGTCCTTTTCAGGACTACACTGACTCACCCGCGGACGATCTTTCTTCATTTAGTTTTGATATTTGATGACTGTTGGACTTGACTGATTTCGGGAGTCATCGAAGTAAAACGTTTCTTTCATTCTTCTTTATCTACCTTGATTTTCTTTTGTTATTTAATGCTCAAGTCAATGTCATCTACAACACAATGCAAAAACTCGTTCACGTTTTTTCATCACGTCATTTCAGGGATACCCGCATGCGTTTTACTAGCTCGGCCAATTATCCACGGCACCATACAAACGGCTCACTGATGAAACCAATAGAACAGTCAAACAACGACAGAGCGTCAGAATTTCTGCGTATCGAGACGCACCAATTGGTTTGCCCAGCCAGCGACGTCACGGTTTACAAGACAGACCAATTGCATCACATTTCTATATATATCATATATCTTTTCTTTCTTTACCCTCGGATTTTAGAGTAGCTTGGTGTAGCTAATATCTCCGAGCATTTACCCTCCCATCCATGATACACCACAGAAGACAGACCACAACACCGGGAACTACATGCCCTACTGACCATTCAGATGAAAGATCAGATTACTCATGCGATTCACTGACACAACACAAATCACTTGACTCTGAGGGTGACTCCAGTTCAGGTTGACCTCCTCTCAGGTTGACTGTGATGATGACTTCCAGTCAGGTTGTTGAAACGTCAATCAGTGTCACTAACAAGAGTGCTTCTCAGGACTTCTCTCACCCCAACGCTTTTACTTCGTCGAATTTTGATATCTGACGACTACTGGACTTGACTGATTTCTGGAGTCATCGAACTAACTAATTTCTTTCATTTTTTCTCTATATACTTTGATTTTCTTTTGTTATTCAATTCTCAAGTCAATGTCATCTCTCAGTTTATCAATTTATTTTAGCTGGCGTTTGTAGCCTGATATTAAACTGTCAACTTATTTCTTTCTGGCTGCTTCTTTCAACTAAATCTTCATTTTGTTTGTGCAGTTAATTGTGACTGCTGGCGCAGCAGATCCAAAAATCCGATAGGCGCTTGGGGATACAGCTCTGGTAGAGTCGACGCCATTGATTTTCAGACCAATGGAGACGTGATTTTACAAGGGTATCGCTTGTGGGGAGTGAGAAGCGGTTCAACTACTTACCAGGTCACCATTCGTTTGTACCGTGGCAGTACCTTGCTGGCCGAGAAGGCTGGGTCCTATCCAACCAGTTCAAGTGTCAAAACATTTGAGGTCCTTTTTTCCCATGGGATTTCAATTCATGCAGGTGTAACATACACTGCTACATCGAAAATCACAACAAGTTCTCGATCCTATTACCTCAGTGACGGAGTGGCCAGCGCCTCTTGTTCAGGAGTTACAGTTACCTTTGCAGGAAAATCATCAAGAGACACAAACGGTTCCACCAGGTCCCAAGGCCAGATCCCAGCTTTGATTTTCCGTTCATCACAGTGTTAAAACATTCTCCAGTCGGCAGACGAGATAAAAAAATGCAGTTTTGAGAATGAAATGCTTGCTGGATCCAAATTTCTTTTTAAGTCAAATAAAAACGTATTTTAAGCTGTAGAAGCAAGGCGTTATTTCAAAGCAACCATATTAACGTCGATAACTCGTAACAGTAATTCAACTGACAAACCTGAGGTCGACGGTGCGCTCATATTACTCCCCCCTCTCCATCAGTGCTCCGTTTTACGGGTATTTAAAATTACTTAAGCTACACAGAACGGAAAGAAGTCGAAACAAGGATGTGAGATCCGGGAATCGAACACAGGACCTCTTGTACCAAGGCCGCGCACTAACCGACTGTGCCATCCTCGGTCATTTCGATGAAATATGTGTTTCGTTTCCAGAATGGTGAAGCAAGAGTTAAGATAAATGGAAGATTAAAACCCGGAAGGGCGAAAATATCGAGCTGGCGAGCACTGCATTTCCACGTTGTAGTCTACAATAAAATATTATACAAATATTATATAAAACATTTTTTTCTTATCGTGGGATATGAAAACATTCTAAATGAAAAAAAATAATAATAATAATTTTGAACAATGTGAATAGGCCATTTTCAAAAATATCAATATTCAGCTTGATATTGAGGCTGTGAGGACAAAAACAATAGAAACACGTTGGAATGAATGTGAAAAATATTTTCATATCATCCACTTTCCTCTGTCTTTGTCCTCTAAACTTCTCTTTCAAGCTGAATATGCGTTTACTAACAAACTCACAGTCCATCTAACGAAACCGTAAGTTATTACGGACAAACGTAAGGCAAAACCACTTTAAGGAAAGTCAAGGGGAAGTACTATTAACACAACTTCTTATAGTGGGAGGGAAACACAAGGAAATCAAACCTTTCCCGGCGCAGCCTGCACACGCCCAAATGCAGTTTTGGACAATTACCCTTTGTAATACAAAAAATTATGGTAATGAAATCTACACAACAAATTTTCTTTTTGCATTTATACCGGCCGGTGTTCAATTAACAGAAACTATTTGTTTTCTATTTTTCAAAATAAATTGCGTCTCTTTTCAATAGGTTAGTTTTACATTCTGCGAGAACAAAAGAACAGAGTCGCAGTTAAAGTGGTACTACGACCAAAAAAAAATTTTGTTTTTCCTTTGGATTTCAAAACTATGTTAACTAAACACTAACTCACCAAGTTTTAAGTTCTGATTTTAAAAAGACACCTGTTTATTTTAGCTGGAATTTTCTTATTTATTGGTCCGCCATTACTAACTTCAAAATCTTAAGAGAGCTGGGTCGAGGAGAAAATGACGTCAAACACTCACTAGTTTAAAAATGCAATTCGTGTGTACGCGGCCTAATTAATATGCAGCACGGGAGTTTCGGGCTTTCAGACTTTTCAACCCGTTTCAACTAGTGAGTAAATGACGTCATTTTCTCTAGATCCAACCCTCTGAGGTCCAATCGGCCAGTTTTGAACGTGAGTAATGGCGGACCATGAAATCCGAAACTTACACTCAAAATAAACAGCCTTTGGATAAAACTCAAAGCTCAAAATTTTGCCAGTTAGGTGTTAAGCGAACACGCTTTCAAAATCAGAAGAAAAAAAGGAAATGATTTTTGATCATAGTACCACTTTAAGGGATATAATTTGCATTTTCCTGTGTTTTGAGCAAAAAAAATGCAAATTGTTCTCCTGAACCACGACTCGGTTTCTATGTTTGTATATAATCGAAACTGGCCTGCTACAAACTCTGTTGTCACTGGACACTATATGGTCCTATAATCGATTCAGTCATCCCGCAGGCAGAATAGTTCAGCCCATGTCACACGTACGACGCAAACGCAGATGTGGTTGCAAGTGCAAGAAGTACACGTATGCCAGGGGTTTCAATAGAAGCCGGTTACCGGCGGTATACCGCCGCCTGCTTTGCCTCACACCGCCGGCTAGTTTGCCTTGATTTTCACTAAAAATGCTATCATAAACTTGTCAAACTGCCGCCTTCAATGGGCTATCATGGACGGCTATTTCAGAAGTTATTGAAACCCCTGCGTATGCGCTACCGAAACATCAAGGCGAGCACCAACGCAAGACATCAACGAAAATAGAGGATATTACATGGCCGCGCGGGGATACGAATTTTATCTTCGAGTGCTGAAAGTATCTCTCACGAGTGAGCGAAGCGAACGAGTGAGAGATATTTTCAGCACATATTGATGAAATGTCCAGATTTAAAACAACTGGTTTTTTTCATGTTCAAAATGATGAAAAAGTGGTCACCAACCGCTAAAACACGCATGTTGTGTAACATGAAACAAGATATGAAAGTTGTGAAAAGGAAATCATGATAATGTAAAATTTTGCAATAAAAATGTTAATGTAGTAGAGAGGCATTATACTGAAGCACAAAAGTATATTACAATGAAGACGAAGCTGGCATTTTATTGGCTAATCGTGTTCGTTACCATGACGACACCTATATCCTCACATGTGAAAGATAAAAATGATATGTTCACTGCGCGCGGTGAAGATATGATTTTTTAGTAAAAGGAGAAATCCTGGTATTTCATCAGTATCTATATAATAAAGAATTATACTCTACTGCGCTTGCTTTTTCGCTTGCATGTCAGCAATCAGTTCGTGAATTTTACTGACTCGAAACGCTCGAACACGGTATTTTGCAAGTGTTCTTCGAACTCAGGCTGAGAAAACACCGTCAAAATGTCAATTTTCCGATGAACGGCCGGCATGGCTGAGTACTTTCGAATTCCCATAGACCAAATGAGTGTTAACATGGTGTTGTAGAGAATTTTCCAATCAGAGCTAACGGCGTAAAATACTGAACATCTCGGAAAACAATTCCAGACTTTTGATTGGCTAAACCAGTGTTGTATATGAGTCTTTATATCATGCTCTACAAATATGGTAAGCCTGTTGAGACATATTTGGTTGCGTTAACCGTATAAGGTCAATGAATTTTGCAAGGAAAACAAACATTGCTGAAGTTTCGAGCTGAACTGACGTAATGGCTTGCCGCCTCCTAGCAGTGGTTCATTGTTATGGGATAACAGCCATCAAACACTGACAAATAGAAAGAAATGCGACTTGGTGGAGCAGTAATAGTTGAGGTAAGAAGACGTTTATCAACCGTTTCACAAAAATATCGTCGGGATTTTAGTACAAATGTGTACCTTGTGTAAATTATTTCGCGTATTTAAGCCTTTCTACTAATTAAAAGAAAAATATCCACAAAACAGTGTATTGACGAGTGACAGTTAGGCAGGCATGTACTTGCGTTAATTAATAAACACAATCATAGTAGCGTAGAAAATGAAAAACCCTTCGCTTTCACCGAACATCTCTCTCAAAAAGTCTTGCAGAGAACTGAAGAAAAATCCATTGGATGATGCAATTCTACAGAACTAGAACTTGTTTAATTTCGCCATCGAACAACTTGAAATAATTTGCAAAATGATTACAAAATCAACATCGTTGACGTAAACTATCCTCATCAAAGTGCTACCCAGAGCCTCATTGGCTGTCGAGACAAAGGGTCTTTTGTTTCTGCGGTTGGCACATTTGAAAAGAAATGTTTGTAAACAGATATATTCACAACTACGTTAACGTCGAGTGACGTGTTGTCATTCACAAAAATACTGTGAGGCGGAATTTCATCTCAAAATTCTCTTGAACGGTTTTTAATGATGGTCTATATAAGTCAAAGTCAAACTCCAATCCACTTCCACTCAATTTGCCAAAACTTCTTTGTCAAATCTCTCATTCGTCTCTGGAGTAAAGTAATTCTTCCAATCACCAACAACAACAACCAATTTCGAAGGGCACAGTCAACTAAAAAGGTATAATATTCTTCTCCACCGGAGAGTGATTATCTGTTTTACAGTTACGAGTGACTCTTAAATGGAGGGGACATGTATGACTGGTTAACCCATTCACTCCTCAGCTAGCTGGATCCGGTTGACGAGTGAAATCGACTGGCGACAGAGTAAAATCTGTTAAGTGTCACTCCATGGGGTCAACTCCAGTGATGTGACTGGTGATTCCGGCTTGTTTGAGATGCATTTTTCTCTTACTTCCTTCAGTTTTTGAAAAGAGTTCATTAAAAGTATTCCTGCAGGCATATATAGTTAATGTAGTTTTAAATGGGACGAAGACCGGCCCAGTATTTTTCGCAACCATTAATTCTTGTCACATTCCGCTGGATGAAACAAATAG
>NC_090873.1:4212826-4215326 GCF_036669935.1 Montipora foliosa | reverse complement strand
AAACGGTTAGACTTTCTAGTCTTCTCGGATAAAGACGATAAGCCGGAGGTCCCGTCTCACATCACTTCTTCATTAACTCTGTGAAACGTTAAAGATCCCACACACTATTCGAAAAGAGTAGGGCACAGAGTTCCCAGTGTTGTGGTCAGACCTTTGCAGTATGTGGTCGGCGGAATCAGCTTGAAGGGCTTCTGCGTGAAGGAGACCTCAAGTGTGTCAGGCAACTCTTCCAAGTGCTGGAGCTTCACTCAAACTCAAACCTTAACTGAGCGCGAGGAGAATATTGGCCCGAACGCAGCGAGGTCCGTACAAAAACGACGGAGGGCCACTATTAGGGAGTTTAAACACGGGACGTTTTTGAGCCGGGGACGGAAATAACCATTTTGCATGCCAGGACAGTATTGTCTCCCAGATTTTCAACCCAATCATCTCTAATGGAGGAAAGAGACTTAGCAGTATAAAGGTGGTGGTGGCAAGACAAGCTAAAAGGGAAAACAGCTCACTTCCGGTTGCCGTCTACGGCTCAAAAATGTCTCATGCTTTAACTTCCGATTATATTACCCAGTACGGTCCTGAGCAAGTGAGGTTATTGAGTTGTTTATTATATGACATCGTTTCTTATCGGACACTTTTCCGCTTGCTAAAATGTTTGTAATTTTCGTCTTCCATCAGCGAACTTTGAACGGTAACCTCAGTTTTGCGTGTCAAATTAAGTTCCGCTTGCTAAAATTGTATGTGATTAAAAAAAATGAATTCTTCATTTAAAAAAAAAAAGTGTTTTGCTCAACTCGAATTTCCTGGGAGAGAGAAAAAAAAAACGGACACGGACCGTTTTCATAGTAATGCCGTCCGTACTGTAAAATCCCGACCAAAAACCAAGCAATCAGATTCCTTCATTTAGCTTGAGAATTGCTTGCCATATGATAAACTGAATATCGTACTCTGACCAAGTGCCTTGCACTAATTGATCTCTTAACTTCATGATTGGCAATCTTTGCAGGTCTTCCTGTGTTTACAAAAGTGCCTTCATCTCTCGCGAGACCTAAGCAATACTCGGATTATCAAGAGACTTGCGAAGCCAAAGGTTATCCAACACCCAAAATGAGCTGGAAGAGATTAGGAATGCCTCTGCCTGTTGGAAGAACGGAAATCAATGGAGGGAATCTCACCATAAGGACATTGATACCTGGAGATAGTGGATCGTATGAATGCGTAGCAACAAACGGCATGGGAACAAAGAAAGCCAGAATGACTTTAGCAGTTCAACGAGCTTCAAGTAAGTACATTAATTGTGAAGAACAAATTGTAGGTAAAGAGGAAAGTAAGGACAGGGATTAGGTGAAGGGAACAGATGGTAGGCTGATAAACTTACTAAACGAAAAAGCAGAATTACTGGTTTAGGTCAGTACAGAATATGTATTTCACGCTTAAATTTACCGAAATAGAAGCCTATACATCAGCCATATAAAGTGAGGTGACAGGCGAATTTATTGGCTTCAAACTTTAGTTTTCGTTTCACTTTGCAGTTCAGTACTCTGCTTCGAGCTTTCTGTACTCCAAAAAGATAGTTTAAATGCGGAGAAAAAAACGTCTGCGGCAAACATTGCTTAGAAATATTTTTCAAAGATTTTGTATCAGAAATCATACCATTTGTGTAAGAAAAAAGAAATTTGTGATTCGCTTATCTTCATGTTAAATTTCCGGGGAGCCCCCGTTAATGAATAACTGTGACATGTTACTCTTACGCGGTATAATTATTCAAGATGGCGACGCCCGGGAAGTTTGGGGATGAAATTCACAGCGTCCCTTCCCATTCTCCGCGCGGCTTCGCCGCTCGTTATTTGCCTCCCGAGCAAATAACGAGAGGTTTTAATAGTATTCACGTGTTATTGTCCCATATTTTGAACATCACTTAATTTAAATGGTCAGGTTCTTTCATATCAGAATCTTGTTTTCTTTGCATTACCGGGCCAGAAATTGTCAAGTTCTCGTATTTTTCATTTTTGTGTTTGTTTTTGGTCGTTAAATGGCAAATTAGAGGCTATAGGTTCTTAATCCACTCTAGTAGGTTCTTATATGTTTGCCTTAAGGGGACACTTATGTCTAAAAATGCCCTAATTAAATGCACAACCAATTTTGACATCCAACAAGAAGTGTCCCTTGAAGTCTACGCATTTGCAATCTATTTCCAAACAACAATAAGACAAGGGTAAAGGTTGGCGTTATTTTTAGCTTTGGGTAAATGCAGCTGGTTATCCTTACTTGAAGAGCAGCATTTGAAAGACGCTTTGTGACGTAAATTGTCTGTATTCCGAGACACGAGTGATGTTGAAGTTGGGAAGAGGAGCAAGGGGACACTTCGTGACGCTTACATAAACCCGCTTGCATCTAATTAGGTGCATTTCTTGATAAGAGGACACGACAATAACAAACGATCAGTGTTCCAATTTACACTTAAGGGGATTCCTCAGTATTGCACTGCGCATCCTGTACTGCACAT
>NC_090873.1:4192826-4210326 GCF_036669935.1 Montipora foliosa | reverse complement strand
ATTTTCTCCTCGACCCAGCTCTCTCAAGATTTTAAAGTTAGTAATGGCGGACCAATAAATAAGAAAATTCCAGCTAAAATAAACAAGTGTCTTTTTAAAATCAGAACTTAAAACTTGGGTGACTTAGTGTTTAGTTAACATAGTTTTGAAATCCAAAGGAAAAACAAATTTTTTTTATCTTCTTTATTGTAGTTTTCAAAATAGGGATTTGTAGGGAACATTCAGGGAAAGTTTCAAGAAAATCGTTCGACAACTTTTTTTTTTCTAAGGAATCACCTTACAAGACTTCGTAGACTGCGTAAAGAGGTAGCTAATCAACAGACAGATGAAAATTTAATAATTGTCGATTGCAATTCGAAGCTAAAAAGGCGGATAGGAAGCGGAAACTCATATTAGACATTCAACAAACTTCTTTCTTACGCTTTTTTAAAATTAAAATATCAATTGTATTTCTCTATCTAGTGACACAGTGGAACTTAGAGTAAAGTTCTTTGAACCGTTGCCAGCTACTACCGGCATCATGCAAACGACTTGCTGACGAAACCAACAGGACAAACAAACAACGACAAAGCTTTGGAGCTTAATAATTATACGGATCGAGACGCATCAATCACAGACTTCGCAGGCAACAAAATCACGGCTGACTAGACAGACCAATAACACGACGTTGGACTGACCAATCAGGTCAAAGATCTCAATACTTACACGATTCACTGACACAAATCACTTGACTCTGACGATGACTTCCTCTCAGGACGTCGAAACGTCTCACCAAAAGCAGTCCTTCTCAGGATTATACTTTGACTCACCCGGATGATCTTTCTTCGTTTAGTTTTGAAATCTGATGACTACTGGACTTGACTGATTTCGGAAGTCATCGAACTAAAACGTTTCTTTCATTCTTCTCTATCTACCTTGATTTTCTTTTTTTTTTGATTTAATGCTCAAGTCAATGTCATCTACTACACAATGCAAAAATCTCTCACGTTTTTTCATCACGTCATTTCAGGGATATCCGCATGCGACCTACTAGCTGGGCCAACTATCTGCGGCACCATATAAACGGCTTACTGACGAAACCAACAGAACATTCAAACAACGAAAGAGCATCAGAATTCCTACGTATCGAGAAGCACCAATTAGTTTGCCCAGCCAGCGACGTCACGGTTGACAAGACAGACCAATTACATCACGTTTCTACTGACCATTCATGTTAAAGATCAGATTCCTCATGTGATTCACTGACATAACACAAACCACTTGACTCAGAGGATGACTTGCTCTCAGGTTGACGATGATGATGACTTCCGGTCAGGCTGTCGGAACGTCAATCACTGTCACTAACAACAGTCCTTCTCAGGACTACACTCACCCGGGCGATCTTTCTTCATCGAGTTTTGATATCTGATGACTACTGGACTTGACTGATTTCTTTTTTTCTCTATCTACCTTGATTTTCTTTTTTTTATTCAATTCTTAAGTCAATTTCATCTCTCAGTTTATCAATTTGTTTTGGTTGGACTGGTCCTCTTGAGTATGTAGCCTGATATTATACTGTCAATCCATTTCTTTCTTGCTGCTTCTTTTAACTGAATCTTCAATTTTCTTGTGTAGTTAATTGTGACTGCTGGCGCAACAGATCCAAAATTGAGAGTGGATGGTCACACGGCCCTGGTTATGTCGACGCCATTGATTTCCAAACCAATGGAGACGTGATTTTGCAAGGGTATCGCTTGTGGGGAGTGAGCAGCGGTTCAACTACTTTCCAGGTCACCGTTCGTTTGTACCGTGGCAGTACCTTGCTGGCCGAGAAGACTGGGTCTTATACTACCAGTTCAAGTGTCAAGACATTTGAGGTCCTTTTTTCCCATGGGATTTCAATTCATTCAGGTGTAACATACACTGCTACGTCGAAAATCACAACAAGTTATTATTCCTATTACCTCAGTGACGGAGTGGCCAGCGCCTCTTGTTCAGGAGTTACAATTACCTTTGCACAAAAATCGTCAAGAGACACAAACGGTTCCAGGAGATCTATTGGCCAGATCCCAGCATGGATTTTCCGTTCATCACAGTGTTAGCACAATCTCCAGTCGGCAGACGAGATGAAAAATGCAGTTTTGAGAATGAAGTGCTTGCTTGGATCCAGATTTCTTTTTACATGAGTCCAATAAAAACGTATTTTTAGCTGTATAAACAAAGCGTTATTTCGATGACATATGTGTTTTGTTTCCCAAATGGTGAAGCAAGAGAAAATATAAAATGGAAGATCCAAACCGCGAAGGGCGAAAATATCGAGCTGGCGAGCACTGCATTTCTACGCCGAAGTCTACAATAAAATATTAGATAAATATTATATAATTGTTATATTGTAATAATTTTTTTTCTGACACCAGAGAGTAATGTTTCTACCTGAAGGCCTAACAAAGACGGCTTTTCCGAACAAGCGTTTAGCTAATTAAGTAGAAAACCATGTATAACTGTAATCGAAGTGACAAAATAACCACACTGATCTGCTCATTATGATACCTTGCAAAGGAACTGGCGAAGCAAGAGATATCTCGAGGACCTTAGAGTTTCATAAAACACTTTTTTTTTCTTAACGTGTGATATGAAATAAGTCTAAATGCGAAAAAAAAGAAATAAATAATTGTCAACAATGTGAATTGGCCGATTCTCGTCACCCGTTAAGTCCATAGGCGTTTACTAACAACCTCACAGACCATCTAACGAAATCGTAAGTTATTTCAGGCAATGGTAAGGCAAAACTACTTTAAGGGAAGTACTATTAACACAACTACGTATAGTGGGAGGGAAATGCAAGGAAATCAAACCATCCCCGGCGCAGCCTGCACACGCCCAAATGTACCGCGTACCGTACCGCGCACCGGTGGCTCAGTTGGTTGAGCGTCGGGCTGTCACGCGGGAGGTCGCGGGCTCGAACCCCAGCCGGATCAACACTCAGGATCTTAAAATAACTGAGGAGAAATTGCCGCCTTTGTAATTTCATCTGCAAATGGTTAGACTTTCAAGTCTTCTCGGATAAGGACTGTAAACCGTAGGTCCCGTATCACAAATATCTTCTATGTTAATAAGTTCCCTGTGGGACGTTAAAGAACCCAAGCACTATTCGAGAAGAGTAGGGGATAAAGTCCCCGGTGTTGTGGCTGTCCTGTTCTCTCCAGCAGAAGTGGCCGGTTTGGCGGTGATGTCTCTAAAAGGCTTGTTGTAGATGTAGATGTATTTCTGGACAATTACCATTTGTAATACAAAAACTGTGGTAATGAAATCTACACAACGCATTTCCTTTTTGCATTTATACCGGACCGGCGTTCAAGTAACAGAAGCTATTTTTTTTCTATTTTTCATAATAAGTTACGTTTCTTTTCAATAGGCTAGTTTCGCATTCTGTGAGAACAAAAGAAAAGAGTTAAGGGATATAATTTGCATTTTCCTGTGTTTTGAGCAAAAAATGCAAATTTTTCTCCTGAACCGCGACTCGGTTCTGTTGTTTGTATATAATTCGAAACTGGCCTGCTACAAACTCTGTTGTCACTGGACACTATGATCCTATAATTGGTTCAGTCATCCCGTAGGCACAATAGTTCAGCCCATGTCACACGTACGACGCAAACGCAGATGTGGTTGCAAATGCAAGAAGTACACGTATGCGCTACCGAAAGACGAATAGAATTATACTCTACTGCGCTTGCTTTTTCGCTTGCATGTCACCAATCAGTTTGTGAATTTTACTCGAAACACTCGACGTGTGCTGAAAGATGCTGTATGCCTTTCGGTAACAATTAATCGAAACAGTACTAAGGAAGAGGAATTGTGAGAGACAAAGAAGTTAGATAACTAGAGCCAACCGTGCTTGAGAGGTACGTTGAGCAAACATTCACGATTAAAGAAATAAGCAAACGCGTTTCTTTTTCTATGGATCACAACTTTACTGCAAACATTTTGAATCAACAATCATTCATTCATACATTCATACATGCGTAACTGACCAATGAAACGCTGCAATGTAACACCAACAACCCAACTGGCCACAGGAAAACCAGTTGGCCATTTACAAGTGCAGCTAAGAAGCTGAGGATCAAATTCAACGAGTGGTCAAAACGGGTCTTAAGTTGGGATCCGTCTTCACATAAGCGCCCTAACTACTGAGCCACACTGCCTCCACAAATCTTTTCTTTTTTTGTCATATGAAGAATAATGCGCACTAGCGAGCGGGTCATAGGCCTACCAGGGCAAAGGCCGTGGAGAACTAACATCTTGGATGCCCAAATTCTAGACTTTTGATTGGCTAAACCAGGGTCAATTTAATAAAACTTTTACACGTGTAATTTACAAGTGTAGCTATTGTTCTCAGACTCTAAAACAATGGCTACACTTGTAAATTACACGTGTAAAAGTTTTATTAAATTGACCCCTGGTTTGCATATGAGCTTTTATATCATGCTCTACAAATATGGTAAGCCTGTTGAAGCATATTTGGTTTCTTTAACCGTATAAGGTCAATGAATGTGTGGTAAACATTTTGCAAGGAAAATAAACATGGCTGAAGTTTCGAGCTGAACCGACGTAATCGCTTCTCAGTTTAAAATGCCACCTCCTTACAGTGGTTTATTTTTATGGGATAACAGCCATCAAACAATGACAAATAGAAAGAAATGCGACTTGGTGGAGCAGTAATAGTTGAGGTAAGAAAACGTTTAACAACCGTTTCACAAGGATATCGTTGAGATTTTAATACAAATGTGTACCTTGTGTAAATTATTTCGCTTATTTAAGCCATTCTACTAATTAAAAGAAAAATATCCACAAAAAGTGTGTTGACGAGCGACAGTTAAGCAGGTATGTACTTGCGTTATTAATAAACACAATCACAGTAGCGTACAAAATGAAAAACCCCTTCGCTTTCACCGAGCAACTCTCTCAAAAAGTCTTACAGAGAAAGAAAAATCCACTAGATGATGCAATTCTAGAGAACTAGAACTTGTTTAATTTCTCCAGTTACATTATTTGAACAACTTGAAATTTCGTCTTCGCCTCCTTGTTGGTGGACGAAAACAAAAGATCTCTCATTAGCTTCTTTTGTTCGTCCACCAGAAGTCGTACATTTCACTATTGTTATTAGTGTCTCCAGAGGTTGGTTGAAAACGTTCTATAGAGCGTTTTCTCATGACGTCACGACGGCCATGTTGGTGTTCCAAAACAAAGAAATGGCGGCCATGATGATGTACCAAACTAATCCTCCGGGAATTGAACTCTATTTTTGTGCAAATACTTTCTTTTGTTTCGGAAATCCAATATGACTGCTGGTCAAGTGAGTGAAAACGCTCAATAGATGGTTTTTTACCTAACGTCACAGCAGCCATGTTGGTGCAGAGAACAATAGAGAAAAACGTCTTTTGGGAATTTGACTCTATTATAATGAAAAACATGAGCCATAATTTGCTATTGTTTTGTGCACCAACATGGGCGTCTCATCACGTGATTGAAAACCATCTATTTTCCACCGGCAATTGTAAATTGTACATTGCATCATTGTTATCTGCGTCTCTAGAGTCTCTAGAAGTGTTGGCCCGGCTGGATTACAAAATCAAAGATCACAATACAAATAAAATCGTTCACAACTACATGCATAAATGCTGAATGACGTGATGTCATTCATTTTAACGAATTTCTTAAAAATACTGCGTGCGGTGGATTTTCTTCTCAAATTCTCTTGAACGGTTTTTAATGATGCTCTATAAGTCATAGTCAAACTCCAATCCACTTCCACTTAATTTTGCCAACACTTCTTTGT
This sequence comes from Montipora foliosa, assembly GCF_036669935.1. Lineage (NCBI taxonomy): Eukaryota > Metazoa > Cnidaria > Anthozoa > Scleractinia > Acroporidae > Montipora > Montipora foliosa. Next base: position 4,204,511 of record NC_090873.1, on the reverse strand, counting down.
CAAATCTCTCATTCATCTCTGGAGTAAAGTGATTCTTCCAATCGCCAACAACTCCTTTCCTGAGAATCTGACCAATGCCGTCGTCGTCTTCACTAGTAAATTTAAAACTTAAAGAATTCTGCATCATTCCCTTGAACGTACACTGCTCAGCAATGCGATTGATAAGCTCATCTGACAACGGTTTCTTTAGGAACTCGGCAATCGTGCGCACATGAGACAGTAAATCCTATAAAAGATACACAAGATATTTTTGTCTTGCTTAACAAATACATGGACGGGTCGGCCGATGACATCATCGGAACAGTGAATCAGTTGTGAAAGAGGGAAAGGATGTGTCAGCAAAGGAGTGGAGTGAATTTGAAACAAAAAGACGCGAAGGATGGAAAGAGAATCCCATGCATGGGCAACATGTGAGGCAGACAGAAGAGTTCGCGGGCCTGGAGAGTTGGCAATAGCTGAACTTGTGCTAATGACTGCACAGGACTAAGCAATTCGCACCAACTGCAGGATAGCGAAGCTTGAGAAACACACTGTCATCGCCATTGTGCAGGATGTGCCATAATGAAGATTAAGCAATAACACAACTGGGAGGTGAATGCAACAATATAGCGCAAACAAAGGGGAAAAATGACTGAGTAGCGACAGCAGTTCATGATCACTGGAGTCGGGCCAAGAAGTATGGATTCCACATACAGAATAATGATACGGAGCGCAGAGGCAGTTTGCGACAATGATGGAGTGAAGCTCCTCTGCGATTTTATGCATTCAAACAGGTAAAGTGATACACACAAGATAAACCGACATTGTCCTTGTGGATAAGATAGACAAAGTGTGTTTAATTGACGTAGCGATATCGTTAGATTCTAGAGCTTGGATTAAGGAAGAGGGGATAAGGACAAGTACAAAGAACTAGCATGGGAAGTGAGGAAGGTTTGGAAAGTGATTACAAGGGTGTTGTCAATTGTGATTGGGAACCGTTACAAAGAGGTATTGACAATATTTGGCAGACCTGAGATGAGAGGTATCAATTGAATGGATCCAAAAAGCAAATGTGCTTGGAAATGCTTGCATTCTTATGATCATTTAAGGAGGCTCGCTCGAAAGGGTTTTTCGTTGCTATAGTGTTTGTGAAACGATGAAAGATACCGAACAACAACAATCTTTATTCGTGCCCAGAAATTACATAGTGTTAACATAAATACAAGAAAGAAAAAAAATACAAAGGAAAAGAGCACAGTCGCTTAGAAATAGCTAAGCTAATCGAGCTAAGTGGCTGGGCCAAGCGGAAAAAATTTGCACATACCCCACATTAACATAGAACTATAGACACGACTTACGTTACGCACACACGCGCACACACAAATAACAATAGACAAGGGGAAGTGCACACGCAAAAACTGGAAAATAAAGTACATCAATGAGCCAGTCAGTAGTTGGAGATAAGCGATTCCTTTAAGAGGATTTTGAAACAGGTACGACTCTTGGATTTTAATGACTCTTCAATGGAATTCCAAACTTTAGCTCCAAAAAAAACGAATGTTAAATTTGCCATAATTGGTCCTCGCTTTAGGCAGATAGTATGAAATCTTACTCGCAAGTCTGGTTTGGTAATATTGGTAGTCTATTGTTTGGTAATACTTTAAGGGCACTTTTGACGTCATATCAGTTACCATGGCAACACGCCAGGTCCACAAAAAAAGACCCTCTAAATTTCAGTTTTTGAATATTATCTGAAAACCTAATTCGGTGACCTACCATTTTTATTTCTTTGTTGGAAATCTTCCTAAATTCTTTAACTTCTTAGAGAGTATGACAAAAAGTTATCTAGTATAATCTAAGATACATCGAAAAAAGGCGAAACTTTTTTTATTTGAAGTGCCATCGTGAATGATACGTGCATGCCAAAAATCAAGATAGATCACCGGGCAAAATTTCGAGATTTATTTCCGGTTCGGGCGCCTATTTCGACTTCCGGTGTGTTGCGCGCGCTAGTTTTGATAGAAATTTGATTCATTCAGCTGACGCGTGTATCTTAGTTATGGCGTGTGTAGGTTACGTGCGTGCGCGCAGCAAAAACCCTTTCGAGCGAATTCGAGCTCTTTCGGGCCTCCTTAAAAGGACAGTTTCACGGTTTTGCGCATGTCCAAGCTTTGGCGCTAGCAGTTGTAAATTTTACGGTTTCTGAACCAGATGGTGTTCATTAATCACAGAAAATATTAAAGCAAGTACACTGAATGACTGAGGCCCAAATTTGGTGGAAGATACCGCGGGTTTACACAAGATATCAAATTTAATTTTGACACTGAATCGAATTTATCGTACGGGTCGAACACTTCATTCTTCGCACGAGTTGTCATAACGTACGAGTAATCTATTCGCATGCGGTAGGTTCATAACAGTAAATCGCAATGAGTAATTCCACTACTATAACATTGTTTCCGTTTCCTGCATCAGTGCTTTCGATTGTTTCAATAAGAATGGAATTAAATAGGCCATTTCCCAGTTCATATCTTCCTCCTCTTCAAAGCGAGTCTAAGTGCGAAGTTTTTCTCATGAAAATTAGTTTCCATTCATATGTAAAGTAGAACTAATTAACATCACAAAAACTTCGCACTTAGACTCGCTTTGAAGAGGAGGCAGACGTGAACTCGGAAATGGGCTATTGGCTGACGTGACAGTTTGCCCATGCGCAGAGACGTGAAACTCTTCCTCTAAGGAACCAAGGGAATGGACCTGTCGAGACTTCTTTGATCCGAGATTCCTGATGATCCTAGATTATTCTTATATTATCGTTATCATTATCGTTATCGTTATCGTTATCGTTATCGTTATCGTTATCATTATCATTATCATTATTATTGTTAAGAAGAAGAAGAAGAATAGCAGTGTTTTTAGACCCGATAAAACACGTGCTGTGAGTTTTTTCAACGGCTTCAAAAACATTCCACGAAAAGTGTGTTCCTCTGGACTCAGAACAATGGTTCAAATTGTGAGAGGATTAGCATACAAGAAAAACAAGCTATACCTTATACTAGTATTCTTTATGAAAAGAATACTAAGGAGGAGTGTTTTATCAGGATATAAATCTCATACACGTGACGTTTTATCGGTGTTTTGATAAGCTATTAGGATAATGAATTATTATGGAGTTTTTTGAAGTAGTATATGCGCTATTCTCGGTTTTCACATGACGTCACGACCGCCATGTTGGTGCCCCTAAACAAAGAAAAGGCGGCCATGTTGGTGCCCCGACCAAATCCCCCGGGAATTTAACTCTATTATTATGCAAACGCTTCCTTTTGTTTTCGTCGAAAAACATGGCTGTTGATCACGTGAGTGAAAACCAGCAATTAATTCGCGTCAGATAAGTATAACATTTACAAACTCGAGGCGAAACCTTATTTAAACGTCAGCATTTAAGTGTAAATGTACACCAGGTATTTTTGGTGATTCAAAACATTTAACAGGGAAAATCGAAAGAAACATTTATGTTAATGAAGAGAAATCTCTATCAGATATACAGATATTAAGAAAACATTTCTTTAGTTTTCCAATCATGAGTTATTAATGAGTTTTTAAAGTAAAAACAGAGCATATGGTAGATGAACTGAAGGGCTAGCTGGAACTGTTCGTTGGTTAGCTGAGTCAGCATTTAACAAGCTCACCTTTTTTAAGTCTTCATATTTGAGAAACAGCACATTGGGATCATTTCTGTGTTTCCACCAATCTAACACGTGGTCATTCCATTTTGAATATGGCACTGCAAGTTTCAAAAATGATAATGCAATGGAGTATGAGTGGCAACAGTGATGATCGTTTGATGTTCAGGGCATTATCCTACGAGTTAGGCGAGTTAAGCATTGCTCAAAGCGTTTTCTTTTAAACGATGCTGTAACAAAGTTGCTCGATTTGGCGAATTGGAAGTCCTTAGCAATTCTTGTCATCCAGCTGAGAGTATAATAAAACGAAAATAATTCACTCACTGGAAAATTATAGACGAACGATCGACCCAAGCTGACTCGGCAGATTCCTGATGAAGGCCGTGTGATATGGCCGAAACGTCGATCGTTCGTCTATAATTTTCCAGTAAGTGAATTATTTTCGTTTTATTAATTCTTGTTATTGCTTTGTCACAAGCAGTTTCTTTTATCACTTTTCTATGAACAAATCCCTTAACACCGATCGATGGAACCTTTTATACTTTTCTGCAGACACGGTATTGGAGCAAGCACCTATAAGTGAGGCCCTATGCGCTTTCAGCCTGCACTGGCCAAGCTTCATGCACCCTTCGAAATTCTGCCGCAAAACCGCAAGAAAGAGTGAAAAACACAGCCAGTACCTTCAACTCACCATTTCCTTCTATGAATAAGTCCACATAGAATTCCCACGGCGCACGAAAATCATTCATTTGTTCAAAACTTTGGACGTAGTGAAAATATGATACTACGACATCCTTTGGATTGCGTGCTACGTAAATGTATTTACACCGTGAGTTCTCACCAGAGCCTTTGGGAATAGCACTGGCGTGAAGATGGCTTTTAATGAGACGAGGACTCGGCAAAGCTTGGAAGTCAGTTTTCCTTGAGTCTTCCGCTGTGGCACATTCTAAGTATGGAAAACGGTAATCAATCTTTTCTTTGCTAACCTTTCCTCCATTAACAATCTGCCAGACAATTTCTTGCACCCATGTTGTTCCTGTAGAAAAAGACGCAACAAAATAAGAGGGATACGTTTTGTCAAGTACCGAAAAAAATGTACTTTTTGAGCAATGGAGTTAATGAGATTCGATTAATAATACTCTAAGATCCTAATCCTTACGTTAATGCTTTATTCACGGGGGAAGGTTGGGGGGTCGAAAAGTATTTGCAGAGTGAGAGTTAGTCTCAGTTGTAAATTGAAACGGAATAAATAACATTAATAACTTTTATTATTGCTCCCAGAGGGCGGTTCCGCAATAATTTACAACTTTATGTAATAAAACTTCCATTGAGAGTAACCTAATAATCATTATAAATATATAAATGAATAAATCCGTTACAAACTACCAAAAACGACTCCTGGCTTTGGATTTAAAACTGCTTAAAGCCTGGTTTTCACTAGCGACGCAAGCACAAAGGCAAGCACAAGAACAAGCATAAGTAGCTTATGCTTGTGAAAACGAACTTCGACATAAGCATCAAAATCAACCACGGCATACTCATTTTGTTGAAACGCTCAGACGCGGGAAATCTGGAAGCAGTACTTTAATTGGCCAGACGTAGCAATAATTACACCCTGTAATTAGTGTTTCATTTGGTACCACAACATTGCTGTTTCGTGATACAGTGTTGTAGTGACAACCCTTGTAATAAGAAGTTCTCTTAAAAGTAGTTAAAGTGGTTCCAGAATATAATTGTATCCGCATCCACAACTGATGGAAACCCAACTCAGATATCCTGGTTATATCCTTGAGACACTTGGTTTTCCGACTGAAGTTCCTCTGGACTTGCAAAGTACATCTAGTCTCGTTAGTTTATAAGATAGAGCCAGATCTCAGACACAGCCAAAACATCATAGCTGTTCTTTCACATTAGCTCTCGCACCTGCACCAGAATTGGATTTTTTATCCCCCATTTGTTGTTGTGCTCACGCCCTTTTGATTCCAGATGTGCCAGCTTGAATATTTAATAAGTTGCAGTGGTTTGACCCATTTTTTATAGCATACGACTCCTTCTCCCTTCTAGTAGAAAATCGTACTGTCCTTATAGTCCTATGGTCTTTTAGTTGACTGCTTCCACGTTGTCCACTACTCGGAGCTAACAGGTTGTTAATAGCTTGCTTCTGCCATACTTGAATGTCGGCAGTCGCCCAGCCACTTATCCATGCAACTGACTACAGAACTTCAAGGTCTTATGCCAATTTCGCAACGAAATTAGAGGGTTTCTCGAATAAAAATCATATTTAAAGCCTGGAGATCCTCAAACTATGCTCCAGGACAGAGCAAAATCTACGTAGGAAATTTAAAAACTTACGGATCCTAAAATATGGCCCCTGAAGGATGCTCAATCCATTTGACTCTAGGAGAGTGTCTCCACAAAGGCTAGCACATATGATTTCGGCAGGTGTTATCCAATGTTATCTTTTGTGTGAACAGTTAATCCATATTCATTTCTGTTGTTCAAACTTCAAGTCAAAATGAAACTAACAAACGAGGCGCTCACCTGACTTAGGATACGATACGACAAAAACATCGTCCGGTTTCGCCTTAAAATTGGAGATGTAATGAGCCAACAAGGCCGGATCGCCAACGTTCATGGTCGGCATATACGTTCCCAAAATCTTGAGAATAGGAATTGATTTGAAATCACCCTTTACTATCTGCAGTACGGGATAACTCGTCATGATTATTCCCAGTAGGAGAATGTGATATTGGAACTTGAAGTCACGATGTCACGACCTGTCACGGGTCAAATGTGTGAACAGTTAATCCATATTCATTTCTGTGTTCAAACTTCAAGTCAAAATGAAACCAACAAACGAGGCGCTCACCTGACTTAGGATACGATACGACAAAAACATCGTCCGGTTTCGCCTTAAAATTGGAGATGTAATGGGCCAATAAGGCCGCCGGGATCGCCAACGTTCATGGTCGGCATATACGTTCCCAAAATCTTGAGAATAGGAATTGATTTAAAATCACCCTTTACTATCTGCAGTACGGGATAACTCGTCATGATTATGCCCAGTAGGAGAATGTGATATTGGAACTTGAAGTCACGATGTCACGACTTGTCACGGGTCAAATGTGTGAACAGTTAATCCATATTCATTCTGTGTTCAAACTTCAAGTCAAAATGAAACCAACAAACGAGGCGCTCACCTGACTTAGGATACGATACGACAAAAACATCGTCCGGTTTCGCCTTAAAATTGGAGATGTAATGGGCCAACAAGGCCGGATCGCCAACGTTCATGGTCGGCATATACGTTCCCAAAATCTTGAGAATAGGAATTGATTTAAAATCACCCTTTACTATCTGCAGTACGGGATAACTCGTTATGATTATGCCCAGTAGGAGAATGTGATATTGGAACTTGAAGTCACGATGTCACGGGTCAAATATTAATGCTGCGTTGGACCTTCTAAAAGGGTTGTCCACATTATGTCGGCAAAAGTTTGAGCATAATAGTGAGGAATCAGCATCGAGCATTATGCCAGTCAAAATATCGAAAATAAATAAATACATCGAAGTTAGGTACAATCTCGAAATTGGGATTCCTGATTTCCTGTGGAGAAATATACGTGACAAGACGTATACACTAGGGCCCCCAACGGACGTGGCCACGTGGGGCAACTGGGGGTCTGGGACTCATTTATATTCCAATTTCCAAAATGGCGGGAGACGGCAACGCTACTTACGCTAGTTCTTCAACTTCCAGTGGCTATTTGGGTGAACCATCCGAACTATCAGCAGATGAAGTTGTGCTAGTGGAAGAGAGTCGAGAGAGAGAGGCATCAGCTACGCCCACAATACTAAACAGACTTAAATCCCCGACAGCGTCAGATCTAGCAAGGAAGAGGAAGGTGCAATGCAATCTCCCGAAACATGTCAAACGCTTTCATCCACCTAAATCAAAGTCTAACCCAAAAAATGTGACAGCTTCTGCCAGAGTTACAGAGTTTCCAGGTGAAAACGTAACCGTTTCGAAGTCAAATGGTCAACTGTTTTGCAATGCTTGTCGCGAAGAAATTGGTCTCAAAAAGACAATAATAGAGAATCATGTGAAATCGTCAAAGCATGCTTCTGGAAAAGAACGCCTTGAAAAGAAGGAAGCAAGGGAGAGAGACATTGCAAAGAGTTTAGAGGAATATGATAATCAGTTTCATCCGAAGGGTGAGAGCTTATCTGTTGCACACAGAGTTTACAGAGTTAAGGTTGTAAGATCATTTATGAAAGCAGGAGTTCCATTAAATAAGATTGACTGCTTTCGGGAGTTACTAGAAGAGGAAGCATTTTCTCTGACTACGGGTAGACATCTTTCAGACATTATAGATGTTATTGCCAAAGATGAAAGGAAGAAAGTAAAAGAAGAAATCGAAGGAAGGGATGTGAGTATCATTTTTGATGGGACAACCCATGTTGCTGAGGCCCTGAATATTATTTTGCGATTTGTTACTGAATGTATTGCGATTGATTCGGCTTCTTCTAGTTACAAAACCTTTGAATGGGGAGGAGTTAGCACACCAACTACTAAGTACTCTGTCTGTAGACTTTTCCATTCCACCTAGCTCTCTACTTGCTGCTGCAAGGGATCGTGCATCTGTCAATAATGTAGCAATAAGGCATCTGAGGATCTTGTACCCAAACCTGGTGGACATTGGCTGTTTCAGTCATACTCTTGATCATGTTGGTGAAAAGATGGCTACACCAAATCTTGAGAAGTTCATGAAGTCATGGGTCAGCCTTTTTGCACACAGTGCCCGCTCAAGAAATGCTTTCAAAGCAACAACTGGACAGTTCTTTAAGTCCTACTCAGAGACCAGATGGTGGTCCAAGTGTGAGATGATGGTGCAAGTGCATGACCTCTTTTGTGATATACCAGCCTTTGTCAATGGAGGTCAGATACCAGAAGTGACTGCACGTAAACTGCAGGATATATTGAATGACCAACAGAAGCTGGCCTTACTCAAAGTCGAGCTGGCAATTACAGTCGATGCCATGAAGCCATTTGTTCAGTCTACATATCAGCTTGAAGGTGATGGCTCTCTATCCTTGCAAGCATATCAGATAGTAAGAAAGTTGGAGGCAGAGATGAGAAATCTACACTTTCCAAACTGCAGTACTGTTATAAGAAACATTGCAGCTAATGGAAACATTGCTTTTCAGCGACAGTCAGAGGCCTATGCAATGGCCTGTATTCAACTTTGCATCTAAATTTTTGCTGGAATAATGGAGATCAGTTACAGCCAGCTGTTGAATTATTCAAGGCTGCACGCCTGTTCAACCCAACTAAAATTGCAGAAATTCAGCCCACTGCTGCAATTTTAAGTGATCAATTAAGGAAAGTTCCTTTCTTGAACAATGATGCATGCATTGATGGCCTCCAAAGGGAACTACCAACTTACATTGCTGCGGCTACTGATGTCAATCCTGATATTAATGTTCAGTAACCTGGTGGGAGATTCACGAACAAGAGATTCCAAATTGGGCAAAAGCATGCAAGAAAATCTTGCTTATCCAACCGTCAGCTGCAGCCTCGGAGAGGGTCTTCTCATTGCTAGAAAATGTCTTTCGGGACAACCAAGCATTGCTATGGAGGACTATATTGAAGCCTCCATCATGCTTCAGTATAACCAGAGATGATCACATAAAGGGAATACTTACACTATATGTTGTCTATATAATCCTCCCAATAATCATATCAAGCGATCGTATTTTATTTTAGGTAAAAAATTGAGTGATCCGGGGAAAAAATTCTGAGCATAATAGTAAGATTTTTTGAGCATAAAGAATCAGCATAACAGTGAAAATTGTCAGCATAATGTGGACAACCCTACTTCTAACACTGGTTGGCGATGTCACACACTGTTTTTCCTTTTCATGACGATGAGTAACGTCACGCGAAGTGAAGCGGTTGAAGGGTCACCAACCCAGACTATAAGAAGAAGGTTATTATTGCACGACTTGCATTTATTATAATTATGCCCCTCAACTTCAAGCGACAACCGCCAAACTACATTTTGGCTTTCATCAATTAAACCTCCAAAGGATGCGGAGAGTGGGGCTGAAAGGATCTCAAAGAAGGAGGTTGGTGTGGTTTATTATATTAAGGCAAATTTTGTATTGTATATGTCCTGCAAATATTATCGTAATAGCATCAATAGAACGAAAGATATAGTTCATTCTTTGAGAGTGGTTTCTCTGGTGTCTTACGTTGCGAAAAAATGCAGCAGTTATGGGGTGTACTGACGGTAGAAAAGTCAGCAGTGAAAGAGTTAAATTAAATACTATCATTGGAACAACCGTGACGATTGAAGACGATTCTCCGCCAAAGCGAGACGAGTGGGATTTTATGGAGTAACTGATGCAGAGAAATCAGCCGAAGAATAGACGGGCTTACGGTATTCCGCGAAACGAAACGAAACGAAACAAAACAAAACAAAAAGAAATTTATAACATACGCAAGAGTGAACGATGCCGGGCACTAACAATTATTAGGGACCTTAAGCAATGACGACGACGACGCCTACGAGAACATTGTCTAAAAATATTATTTCCTGTTACTGTAATAATTTTGCTATTACTCTACTTCTCTCTGCTTGGGCCGTGTGAATCATCATTCCACTATTAAAATTGGTGAGAACGGCGTGGACATTTAGAGAGAAAATTGAAACTTTATCGTCAGGTGCTCTCGTCCTCTATATGACCTCAAATTTGATCATTTCACGTCGTTGTCAATACAAGATCGGCGAAGAAAATGTCTCGAAATATAAAGTATACGTGAAGAGCGTGCAGAACTATTGTTTTTGCTAATTAAACCTATTGTTATGTGGCGTTCCCGTAGCCGTCCTCCTTATTGTACTCGCTAGATCCCCTGTTTCGCAAAATACCAATAGCGGTACGTCGATTGGTATTCGGGCAAAACAAGGCTCGCAAGTTATTTTGATAGGCGCTCTGCCTTAGACAATTATATTGTTAGATAAACCAAATACTGGCTTTCAGATGGCTCGAGAATTTTGCCCTCCCTTTGAAAACTTTCCTCTCTAGATACCTTGTTTCGCAAAATACCAATAGCGGTCGATTAGTAATCGATGAAACATGGCTTGCAAATTGTTTTTATAGGTGCTCTGCCTTCATAAATGTTCTTGGTAGATAAATCAAATACTGGCTTACAGATGCGACAAAAGTTGGTTCGCTCTAACTATTCACCTGGCTATTTTAATTTTTATCAGCGTTCTGACCTCGAAAGTGAAGGTGCGCGGTGATGGGTGACGCGTGATGGTAATCTCTCGTTCCCAAATGCCTTGTGTCCTATTCCAGCGCCCGCTACGCACGCTGAAAAGGCCTTCTTTAAAACTCCTAACACGGAACATTTCGAAGCATCCCAAAACAGGAAAAAAATTATATTATTTTTTATCAAAAGAATAAACAGACAATAAAAATAAATAGCCCCAAAACGAAACATAAATTCGTATCATCGAAGTTATTTCTTGAAGAGCGAGATGAATCTGAATCTAGGAAAACAATACTTGATTGGAAGTAATTAGAATTCGATCATCTTGCTCTTCCACAAATAACTTCGATGATTCGAATTTATGTTTCTTTCTTTGTTAATTTTTCTTGTTTGGGCTATTTATTTTTATTTTCTGTTGATTTTTTTTTTATAAAAATGTTTTGGGATGCTTCCAAATGTTCCGTGTTAGGAGTTTCATAGAAGGCCCTTTTAGTGTGCATTCTCAAACTTCTTCATGATGATGATGGTTGCAAGAGTCCTGGACAGCTGTTCCAGCAGTGAGCCGTTTGAAGTGCGAACCGGCGTTAAGCAAGGCTGCGTGATTGCTCCCACCCTCTTCTCCATCTTTATACCAACAGTCTCTCAGCTGATTAAAGACAAGCTTCTTGAAGCAGTAGCAGTCATCTACCGACTAGATAAGGTCCTTTTCAATCTAAAAAGACTGAGAGCGAAAATCAAAACTAGCACCAC
>NC_090873.1:4147826-4182826 GCF_036669935.1 Montipora foliosa | reverse complement strand
TAGCAGTAGTGCAAAACTCGTGACTTAATAGGATACGTGGAAAAGTATTATGAAGGTAGATGGTTTGTAAGCAACCTCTACAGACACAAATGACAACGATCAATGTGCAATTACTTGTAGACGTGCGAAAGGAGCTGAGGTCAAGTGATAGGGTTACAAGATTAGTGCGATCGTGGAATGGTCGTTCCCATTTAAAACTGTGGTGAAGATATTAACACTTTTTCTGTACAATACTGGGAGAATTATAAAAAAATGTTATTAGTTGTGTTGCCGAGTCATACGGTAATCGCATATTACATTGCGGGCAATGAAACACAAAAACTCTTCTCTGGTCAGGCACAGAATTCTTCAATACATATTACACCACATCGGCTTCAAGTAAAGAACATATCCATACCTAAGCTATCTTTCGAGACAGGACAAAGATTATTACGTGCTGGAACTCCTTGTATGTAGTCTAGATTCCAGATACGTTTAAAAAGAATTACGTCTCCAAAGTTGTTAGTTTTTCTCATTCTTGTTTGTTGTAAATTAGCACATTTTATTGTTGTTATTATTATCATCATCATCATCATTATTATTATTATTACTATTATTATTATTATTATTATTATTATTATTATTATTATTATTTCCACGTTAATCTGTCACGTAGTCCCGTGTGGTTTAGTGGTCATCCCTATTACCTCTGAATGAAGAGATGCCGAGTTCGAATCCCACTTTGGCTGCTTCAATCTCGACCCCAGAGCTCGTCTTCTCGTTGGTTTTCGTGAAGAACAATTAAATGCGTCTCTAATTGGTGCATCCATGTTAGCACGAGGAGTCAACAGGCGCCGTTAAGGTTCAAATAGCCATTTGTTTGCAATAAGAACCCTACGGCTCATGTTCTCCTACGTAGAGTTTCTCAGAGCCTTGGGTCGATCCATTTTCACAATGTCTCGACAAAGCTTCAAAGTCAGCTCTCCTCGAGTCTTAAACTTTGGCGCACTCTAAAAATGGAAAACGTTGATCAATCTTTTCTTTGCTAACTTCTCCCCCATGAAAAATCTGCCAGACAATTTCTTGCACCCATGTTGTTCCTGTTCAAAAAGACGCAACGAACTGAGAGGGATATGTTTTGGGTAAGAGGGCACGGGCGGCAAGGGCGACAGGGAAAGCGCGAGGTTCTGAGTCCCAGCACTCCCCCATTACCGAATTATCGACTTGTTAAGTCCTATTCAAAGGTATCACGTAATGAATGGAGAGAATCTTATCCAAAATTTCCGAAGGGGACTTTAGTTTGCAATGATTGACCATCAATAATGACATTCAAGGGATTTTGATCCTAAGCCAAGGGTGCTATTTGGCCAAGACGGACATCGAGTCAGCCATCCGAATTATTCGGCCTCCTAACTATGAGCATTTTGGAATGTACTGGGAGGGTTCCTAAATGGGGGGCTGGGCCTTTTCTTTGTTCTTTTCCTTCCGAGGTGTTTGGGTGGATCCTCCTTAATAAGTGTTCTATATCTCTTTCGTCTGTCACATTCTGGACAACTTTCTTATTGTTGAACCTGCCTTTGTCCTGCCTTTCTCCCGCCTACACCCATCCAGGGTTTTAACGAGAGCCTGTCTAGTATGTTGCTTGCCTTTAAGTATTTCCTTTTTTCTATTGCAGTTGACAAGACTCAAGGACCCTATACCTCCTTAGCAATTGTGGGCATTACCCTGCTAACCCTATACCTCCTTAGCAATTGTGGGCATTATCCTGGAGTCAGCTAGGATGGAAGCTCGTCTTCTCCCTGACAAGGTCAGCCGTCTAAACGTGTAAGTATTGCACGGCAAGAGATTCTTGCTCTGGTAGATGCCTGCTATTTGTGGGGTTCATTTGTTTTTTCAGAGCCCATTTTTTTTTTGTGACAACCAGTCTGTCGTAGACATAGTCAACTCCAAGCGGACTCCATTTCGTCGGGTGATGGACTTCGTTCGTCATGTGACTTTACTGATTCTCGGGTGTAATTTCTACCTAATAGTTCAACATATCAAAGGCGAAATCAACGCTATTGCTGACTTAAATAGGTGTTTTTTCATGCGGTTTTTTGCATAGTGCAAATCTAGGATAGTTAAGCTTTCGATCCATACTAATTAGGCTATTAGGCGACTTGTATTTCCTAGCTTTTTAGCCTTTCGAATTTCGACCAAAAAATCGGCCATTTTTGGAAATTTTGCCTTGGTCCCCCCTTTGTTATTTGCGAAAAATGGTTATTTTCGATACTTTTGGAAAAATTGCTATTTCTTGTCTGATAGGTGTTTTTTCATGCCGTTGTTTGCATAGTGCAAAGCTAGGATAGTTAAGCTTTCGATCCATACTAATTAGGCTGTTAGGCGACTTGTATTTCCTAGTTTTTTAGCTTTCCGAAATTCGACCAAAAAAGCAGCCATTTTTGGAAATTTTGCCTTGGTCCCCCCTTTGTTATTTTGCGAAAAATGGCCATTTTCGATACCTTTGGAAAAATTGTTATTTCTTGTCTAATAGGTGTTTTTTCATGCGGTTTTTTGCATAGTGAAAATCTAGGATAGTTAAGCTTTCGATGCACACTAATTAAACTATTTAGGCGACTTGTATTTCCTAGGTTTTTAGCCTTCCGAAGTTTGACCAAAAAATCGGTTGTTTTTGGAAATTTTGCCTTTCCGCCCTTTGCTATTTTGCGAAAAATGGTCATTTTCGATACATTTCGAAATTGTTATTTCTCGTATAAGAGACGTTTTTCATGTGGTGTTTTGCATTGTGCATATCTAGGATAGATAAGCTTTCGATCATAATAATAAGGCTATTAGGCGACTTGTATTTCCTAGTTTTTTAGCCTTCCGAATTTCCAATAAAGAAATTGGCCATTTTTCAACTTTTGCCTTGGTTCCCTTGCTATTTTGCGAAAAATGGCCATTTTCGATACTTTTGGAAAAATAATTATTTCTCGTCTAATAGGTGTTTTTCATGCGGTTTTTTACATAGTTCAAATCTAGGATAGATGAGCTTTCGATCCATACTAATTAGGCTATTAGGCGACTTGTATTTCCTGGTTTTTTAGCCTTCAGAAATTCGACCAAAAAATCAGCAATTTTTGGAAATTTTGTCTTGGTCTCCCTTTTGTTATTTTGAGATAAATGGCCATTTTCGATACTTTTGGGAAATTCCTTATTTCTCTTTTAATAGGTGTTTTTTTCATGCGGTTTTTTGCATAGTGAAAATCTAGGATAGTTAAGCTTTCGATCCATACTAATTAGGCCGTTAGGCGACTTGTATTTCTTAGCTTTTTAGCCTTCCGAATTGCCATTAAAAAGATCGGCCATGTTTGGAACTTTTGCCTTGGTCCCCCCTTTGCTATTTTGCAAAAAATGGCCATTTTCGATACTTTTGAAAGAATTGTTATTTCTCGTCTAATACCGGTTTTTTCACTAGGTTTTTTGCATAATGCAAATCTAGGATAGATAAGCTTTCGATCATACTAATTAATAATAAGGCTATTAGGCGACTTATATTTCCTAGTTTTTTACCCTTCCGAATTTCCATCAAAGAATCGGCCATTTTTCGAAATCTTGCCTTGATCCCCTCTTTGCCTATTTTGCGAAAAATTGCCTTTTTCAATACTTTTCGAAAAATTGTTATTTCTCATCTAATAGGTTTCGTGCGGGTATTTGCATAGTACAAATCTAGGTTAGTTAAGATTTCGATCCATGCTAATTAGGCCATCAGGCGACTTGTATTTCCTAGTTTTTTAGCCTTCCGAAGTTCGACCAAAAAATCGGCCATTTTTGAAAATTTCCCATGGTCCCCCCTTTGCTATTTTGCGAAAAATGGCCATTTTCGACAGTTTTGCAAAAATTGTTATTTCTCGTCTAATAGGTATTTTTTTATGCGGTTTTTCGCATAGTCCAAACCTAGGATAGTTACTCTTTCGATCCATACTAAATAGGGTATTAGGCGACTTGTATTTCAGAGTATTTTAGCCTTCCAAACTTCAACCAAAAAATTAGCCATTTTTGGAAACTTTGTCTTGGTCCCCACTTTGCTGTTTTGCTAAAAAAAGGCCATTTTTGATACTTTTACAAAAATTATCATTTCAAGGCTAATAGGTGTTTTTTTCATGCCGTTTTTTGCGTAGTATGGATCTAGGATAGTCTAGCTTTCCATCCATACCAATTAAGCTATTATACGTCTTGTATTTCCTAGTTTTTTAGCCTTCCGAATTTTGCCCAAAAATTTTGCATTTTTTAAAAATTTCCCGTTGGTACCCCTTTGCTATTTTGCAAAAATCGGCACTTCTCGACACTCTTGGAAAAATCGTCATTTCTTGTCTAATAGGTGTTTTTTCATCCGGTTTTTTGCATAGTAGAAATCTAGGATAGTTTAGCTTTCCATCCATACTAATTAGGCTATTGTACAACTTGTATCTTCTATTTATTTAAACTTCCGACATTTGCCTAAAAAATCGGCAATTCTTTAAAATTTTCTATTGGTCCCCCTTTGCTATTTTGCAAAAAACCGCGGTTTTCGACACTTTTGGAAAAATTGTCAGTTCTCGTCTAATACGTGTTTGTTTATCCGCCTTTAGCTTTCCATCCATACTAATTAGGCTATTATACGACTTGTATTTTTTACTTTTGTAGTCTTCCGAAATTTGCCCAAAAAATCGGCCATTTTTGAAAATGTTCCCATTCTCCCCCCTTTGCTATTTTGCAAAAAACCGCGGTTTTGGACACTTTTGGAAAAATTGTCAGTTCTCGTCTAATAGGTGTTTTTTCATCCGGTATTTTGCATAATAGAAATCTAGGATACTTTAGCTTTCCATCCATACTAATTAGGCTATTGTACAACTTGTATTTCCCATTTTTTTAAACTTCCGAAATTTGCCAAAAATATCGGCCATTTTTGAAAATTTTCACAGGCTCCCCCCTTTGCTATTTTGCAAAAAACCGCGGTTTTCGACATTTTTGGAAAAATTGTCATTTCTCGTCTAATAGGTGTCTTTTCATCCGGTTTTTTGCATAGTAGAAATCTAGGATAGTTTAGCTTTCCATCCATACTAAATAGGCTATTCTACGACTTGTGTTCCCTAATTTTTTAGCCTTCCGAAATTTCCCAAAAATATCGGCCATTTTTCAAAAATTTTTCCTTCGTCCCCCCGTTTGCTATTTTGCAAAAAACCGCGGTTGTCGACACCTTTGGAAAAATTGTCATTTCTCGTCTAATAGGTGTTCTTTGATCCGGTTTTTTCGCATAATAGAAATCTAGGATAGTTTAGATTTCCATCCATACTAATTAGGCTATTCTACGACTTGTATTTCCTACTTTTTTAGCCTTCCGTAATTTCCCCAAAAAAATCGGCCATTTTTAAAAATTTTCCCTTGGTCCCCCCTTTGCTATTTTGCAAAAAACCGCAGTTTTCGACACCTTTGGAAAAATTGTCATTTCTCCTCTAATAGGTGTTCTTTGATCCGGTATTTTGCATGATAGAAATCAAGGATAGTTTAGCTTTCCATCCATACTAATTAGGCTATTCTACAACTTGTATTCCTATTTTTTTAGCCTTCCATAATTTGCCAAAAATATCGGCCATTTTTGAAAAATTTCCCTTGGTCCCCCTTTTGCTATTTTGCACAAAATACCGCGGTTTTCGACATGTTTGGAAAAATTGTCATTTCCCGTCTAATAGTTGTTCTTTCATCCGACTTCGTGCATAATAGAAATCTAGGATAGTTAAGCTTTCCATCCATACTAATTAGGCTTTTGTACCACTCGTATTTCCTATTTTTTTAGCCTTCCGAAATTTGCCCAAAAAATCGGCCATTTTTGAAAATTTTCCTATCGCCCCCCTTTGCTATTTTGCAAAAAACTGCGGTTTTCGACATTTTTGGAAAAATTGTCAGTTCTCGTCTAATAGGTGTTTTTTCATCCGGTTTTTTGCATAATAGAAATCTAGGATAGTTTAGCTTTCCATCCATACTAATTAGGCTATTCCACGACTTGTATTTCCTATTTTTTATGCCTTCCGAAATTTGCCCAAAAAATCGGCCATTTTTGAAAATTTCCCTTATTCTCCCCTTTGCTATTTCGCAAAAAACCGCGGTTTTCGACAATTTTGGAAACATTGCCATTTCTCGTCTAATAGGTGTTTTTTCATCCGGTTTTTTGCATAATAGAAATCTAGGATAGTTTAGCTTTCCATCTATACTAATTAGGTTATTATAGGAGTTGTATTTTCTATTGTTTTAGCTTTTCGAAGTTCGACCAAAAAATCGGCTCTTTTTGGCCATTTTCGATACTTTTGGAATTAATTGTTATTTCTCGTGTAATAGGTCTTATTTGCACAATTGCCAAAGCACAGCTAAGTGGCATTCACTTGACTCTTGCCAGTTTCAAATTTCATGCACAAATGCAGATGTTTGAGACTCATGCAATAGGATCACCCCCATCACACAGGCCAAAGTACAGCTGAGTAGCATTGATTTGACTCTTGACATTTTTAGATTTTATCCAAAATTGCAAATGCGTCGCACTCATGCAATAGCATCACCCCCAGTAGATAGGACAAAGGAAAGCTTAGTAACATTCATTTGACTAAACCCAGTTTTAGATTTCATCCACAAATGCAAAGGTATCAGACTCATTCAATAGGATCATCCCCAGCACACAGGACAAAAGGCAGCTGACTAGCATTCATTTGACTCTAAACACTTTTAAATTTTATGAAGAAAAGCAAAAGTATAAGACTTATTCAATAGGATCACCCCCAGCACACATGACAAAGGACACCTAAGTGGCATTCATTTGACTCTTTCTAGTTTTAGATTTGATCCACAAATTCAAAGGTATGAGACTCATTCAATAACATCACCCCAAGCACCAGGGACAAAGGACAGCTGAGTAGCATTCATTTGACTTTTGTTAGTGTTAGATTTCATCCAGAAATGCAAAGGTATCAGACTGGTTAAATAGAATCACCTCTAGCACATAGGACAAAGGCCAGCTAAATAGCATTAATTTGACTCTTAACACTTTTAAATTTTATGAAGAAAAGAAAAAGAATTAGACTTATTCAATAGGATCACCCCCCGCACACATGATAAAGGACACCTAACTAGCATTCATCTGACTCTTTCTAGTTTTAGATTTGATCCACAAATGCAAATGCAGAACAGTAATTCAATAGGATCACCCCCCGCACACAGGACAAACAACAGCTGAGTAGCATCATTTGACTCTTGCCAGCTTTCGATTTCATCCACAAATGCAAAGGTATCAGACTTATTCAATAAAATCACCCTCACCATACAGGACGAAGCTGAGCTCAGTATCATTCATTTTACTCTTTCCAGTTTTAGATTTCATCCCCAAATGCAAAAGTATCAGACTAATTAAATAGAATCACCCTCAGCACACAGTACAAAGGAGAGCTCAGTGTCATTCATTTTACTCTTGCCAGCTTTAGATTTCATCCCCAAATGCAAAAGTATTAGACTAATTAAATAGAACAACTCTTACCACACTGGACAAAGGAGAGCAGCGTATCATTCATTTTACTCTTTCCAGCTTTAGATTTCATCCCCAAATGCAAAGGTATTAGACTAATTAAATAGAATAACTCCTACCACACTGGACAAAGGAGAGCAGAGTATCATTCATTTTACTCTTTCCAGCTTAAGATTTCATCCCCAAATGCAAAGGTGTCAGACTAATTAAAGAGAATCACCCATAGAAAACACAGGACAAAGAAGAGCTTAGTATCATTTATTTTACTAGAATAACCCCTAGCACACAGGACAAAGAAGACCTTAGTATCATTCATTTTATTCTTTCCAGCTTAAGATTTCATCCCCAAATGCAAAGGTATCAGACTAATTAAAGAGAATCACTGCTAGCACACAGGAAAAACAAGAGCTCAGTATCATTCATTTTACTCTTGCCAGCTTTAGATTTCATCCCCAAATGCAAAGGTATACGATTAATTAAATAGAATCACCCTCAGCACACAGGACAAAAAAGAGGTCAGTATCATTCATTTTACTCTTGCCAGCTTTAGATTTCATCCCTAAATGCAAAGGTATTAGACTAATTAAATAGAATCACCCTCACCACACAGGACAAAGGAGAGCTCAGTATCATTCATTTTACTCTTGCATGCTTTAGATTTCATCCCTAAATGGAAAGGTATCAGACTAATTAAATAGAATCACCCTCAGCACACAGCACAAAGGAGAGCTCAGTATCATTCATTTTACTCTTGCCAGCTTTAGATTTCATCCCTAAATGCAAAGGTATCAGATTAATTAAATAGAATCACCCACAGCACACAGGAAAAAAAAGAGCTCAGTATCATTCATTTTACTCTTGCCACCTCTAGATTTCATCCCTAAATGCAAAGGTATCAGACTAATTAAATACAATCACCCTCAGCACACAGGACAAAGAAGAGCTCAGTATCATTCATTTTACTCTTGCCAGCTTTAGATTTCATCCCTAAATGGAAAGGTATCAGATTAATTGAATAGAATCACCCTCAGCACACAGGACAAAGGAGAGCTCACTATCATTCATTTTACTCTTGCCAGCTTTAGATTTCATCCCTAAATGCAAAGGTATCAGATTAATTAAATAGAATCACCCTCAGCACACAGGACAAAGGAGAGCTCAGTATCATTCATTTTACTCTTGCCAGCTTTAGATTTCATCCCTAAATGCAAAGGTATCAGAGTAATTAAATAGAATCACCCTCAGCACACAGGACAAAGAAGAGCTCAGTATCATTTATTTTACTCTTGCTAGCTTTAGATTTCATCCCTAAATGCAAAGGTAACAGATTAATTAAATAGAATCACCCTCAGCACAGGACAAAGGAGAGCTCAGTATCATTCATTTTACTCTTGCCAGCTTTAGACTTCAACCCCAAATGCAAAGGTATCAGATTAATTAAATAGAATTACCCTCAGCAAACAGGACAAAGGAGAGCTTAGTATCATTCATTTTACTCTTGCCAGCTTTTGATTTCATCCCTAAATGCAAAAGTATCAGACTAATTAAATAGAATCACCCTTAGCACACAGGACAAAAGAGAGCTCAATGTCATTCATTTTACTCTTGCCAGGTTTAGATTTCATCCCAAAATGCCAAGGTATTAGATTAATTAAATAGAACCACCCTCAGCAAACAGGAAAAGGAGAGCTCAGTCTCATTCATTTTACTCTTGCCAGCTTTAGATTTCATCCTTAAATGCAAAGGTATTAGACTAATTAAATAGAATCACCTTCAGCACACAGGACAAAGAAGAGCTCAGTATCATTCATTTTACTCTTACCAGCTTTAGATTTTATCCCTAAATGCAAAGGTATCATACTAATAAAATAGAATCACCCTCAGCACACAGGACAAAAGAGAGCTCAGTATCATTCATTTTACTCTTTCCAGCTTTAGATTTCATCCCTAAATTCAAAGGTATCAGAATAATTAAATAGAATCACCCTCAGCACACAGGACAAAGGAGAGCTCAGTATCATTCATTTTACTCTTTCCAGCTTTAGATTTCATCCCTAAATGCAAAGGTATTAGACTAATTAAATAGAATCACCTTCAGCACACACAACAAAGAAGAGCTCAGTATCATTCATTTTACTCTTACCAGCTTTAGATTTCATCCCTAAATGCAAAGGTATCATACTAATAAAATAGAATCACCCTCAGCACACAGGACAAAGGAGAGCTCAGTATCATTCATTTTACTCTTTCCAGCTTAAGATTTCATCCCAAAATGCAAAAGTATCAGATGAATTAAGAAGAATCACCCTCAGCACACAGAACAAAGGAGAGGTCAGTATCATTCATTTTACTCTTGCCAGCTTTAGATTTCATCCCCAAATAAAAAGCTTTCAGATTAATTAAATAGAATCACCCTCAGCACACAGCACAAAGGAGAGCTCAGTATCATTCATTTTACTCTTTCCAGCTTAAGATTTCATCCCAAAATGCAAAGGTATCAGACTAATTAAATAGAATCACCCTCACCACACAGGACAAAGGAGAGCTCAGTATCATTCATTTTACTCTTTCCAGCTTTAGATTTCATCCCTAAATGCAAAGGTATCGGACTAATTAAATAGAATCACCCTCAGCACACAGCACAAAGGAGAGCTCAGTATCATTCATTTTACTCTTGCCAGCTTTAGATTTCATCCCCAAATGCAAAGATATCAGATTAATTAAATAGAATCACCCTCAGCACACAGCACAATGGAGAGCTCAGTATCATTCATTTTACTCTTGCCAGCTTTAGATTTCATCCCTAAATGCAAAGGTATCAGATTATTTAAATAGAATTACCCTAAGCACACAGGATAAAGGAGAGCTCAATACCATTCATTTTACTCTTGCCAGCTTTAGATTTCATCCCCAAATGCAGAGGTATCAGATTAATTAAACAGAATAACCCTCAGCACACAGCACAAAGGAGAGCTCAGTATCATTCATTTTACTCTTTCCAGCTTTAGATTTCATCCCTAAATTCAAAGGTATCAGAATAATTAAATAGAATCACCCTCAGCACACAGGACAAAGGAGAGCTCAGTAT
This sequence comes from Montipora foliosa, assembly GCF_036669935.1. Classification (NCBI taxonomy): domain Eukaryota; kingdom Metazoa; phylum Cnidaria; class Anthozoa; order Scleractinia; family Acroporidae; genus Montipora; species Montipora foliosa. Next base: position 4,172,231 of record NC_090873.1, on the reverse strand, counting down.
CATTCATTTTACTCTTTCCAGCTTTAGATTTCATCCCTAAATGCAAAGGTATTAGACTAATTAAATAGAATCACCTTCAGCACACACAACAAAGAAGAGCTCAGTATCATTCATTTTACTCTTACCAGCTTTAGATTTCATCCCTAAATGCAAAGGTATCATACTAATAAAATAGAATCACCCTCAGCACACAGGACAAAGGAGAGCTCAGTATCATTCATTTTACTCTTTCCAGCTTAAGATTTCATCCCAAAATGCAAAAGTATCAGATGAATTAAGAAGAATCACCCTCAGCACACAGAACAAAGGAGAGGTCAGTATCATTCATTTTACTCTTGCCAGCTTTAGATTTCATCCCCAAATAAAAAGCTTTCAGATTAATTAAATAGAATCACCCTCAGCACACAGCACAAAGGAGAGCTCAGTATCATTCATTTTACTCTTTCCAGCTTAAGATTTCATCCCAAAATGCAAAGGTATCAGACTAATTAAATAGAATCACCCTCACCACACAGGACAAAGGAGAGCTCAGTATCATTCATTTTACTCTTTCCAGCTTTAGATTTCATCCCTAAATGCAAAGGTATCGGACTAATTAAATAGAATCACCCTCAGCACACAGCACAAAGGAGAGCTCAGTATCATTCATTTTACTCTTGCCAGCTTTAGATTTCATCCCCAAATGCAAAGATATCAGATTAATTAAATAGAATCACCCTCAGCACACAGCACAATGGAGAGCTCAGTATCATTCATTTTACTCTTGCCAGCTTTAGATTTCATCCCTAAATGCAAAGGTATCAGATTATTTAAATAGAATTACCCTAAGCACACAGGATAAAGGAGAGCTCAATACCATTCATTTTACTCTTGCCAGCTTTAGATTTCATCCCCAAATGCAGAGGTATCAGATTAATTAAATAGAATAACCCTCAGCACACAGCACAAAGGAGAGCTCAGTATCATTCATTTTACTCTTACCAGCTTTAGATTTCATCCCTAAATTCAAAGGTATCAGAATAATTAAATAGAATCACCCTCAGCACACAGGACAAAGGAGAGCACAGTATCATTCATTTTACTCTTTCCAGCTTTAGATTTCATCCCTAAATTCAAAGGTATCAGAATAATTAAATAGAATCACCCTCAGCACACAGTACAAAGGAGAGCTCAGGATCATTCATTTTACTCTTGCCAGCTTTAGATTTCATCCCCAAATGCAAAAGTATTAGACTAATTAAATAGAACAACTCTTACCACACTGGACAAAGGAGAGCAGCGTATCATTCATTTTACTCTTTCCAGCTTTAGATTTCATCCCCAAATGCAAAGGTATTAGACTAATTAAATAGAATAACTCCTACCACACTGGACAAAGGAGAGCAGAGTATCATTCATTTTACTCTTTCCAGCTTAAGATTTCATCCCCAAATGCAAAGGTGTCAGACTAATTAAAGAGAATCACCCATAGAAAACACAGGACAAAGAAGAGCTTAGTATCATTTATTTTACTAGAATAACCCCTAGCACACAGGACAAAGAAGACCTTAGTATCATTCATTTTATTCTTTCCAGCTTAAGATTTCATCCCCAAATGCAAAGGTATCAGACTAATTAAAGAGAATCACTGCTAGCACACAGGAAAAACAAGAGCTCAGTATCATTCATTTTACTCTTGCCAGCTTTAGATTTCATCCCCAAATGCAAAGGTATACGATTAATTAAATAGAATCACCCTCAGCACACAGGACAAAAAAGAGGTCAGTATCATTCATTTTACTCTTGCCAGCTTTAGATTTCATCCGTAAATGCAAAGGTATCAGACTAATTAAATAGAATCACCCTCAGCACACAGCACAAAGGAGAGCTCAGTATCATTCATTTACTCTTGCCAGCTTTAGATTTCATCCCTAAATGCAAAGGTATCAGATTAATTAAATAGAATCACCCACAGCACACAGGAAAAAGGAGAGCTCAGTATCATTCATTTTACTCTTGCCACCTCTAGATTTCATCCCTAAATGCAAAGGTATCAGACTAATTAAATAGAATCACCCTCAGCACACAGGACAAAGAAGAGCTCAGTATCATTCATTTTACTCTTGCCAGCTTTAGATTTCATCCCTAAATAGAAAGGTATCAGATTAATTGAATAGAATCACCCTCAGCACACAGGACAAAGGAGAGCTCAGTATCATTCATTTTACTCTTGCCAGCTTTAGATTTCATCCCTAAATGCAAAGGTATCAGATTAATTAAATAGAATCACCCTCAGCACACAGGACAAAGGAGAGCTCAGTATCATTCATTTTACTCTTGCCAGCTTTAGATTTCATCCCTAAATGCAAAGGTATCAGACTAATTAAATAGAATCACCCTCAGCACACAGGACAAAGGAGAGCTCAGTATCATTCATTTTACTCTTTCCAGCTTTAGATTTCATCCCTAAATGCAAAGGTATCAGACTAATTAAATAGAATCACCCTCAGCACACAGGACAAAGGAGAGCTCAGTATCATTCATTTTACTCTTGCCAGCTTTAGATTTTATCCCTAAATGCAAAGGTATCAGAGTAATTCAATAGAATCACCCTCAGCACACAGGACAAAGGAGAGCTCAGTATCATTTATTTTACTCTTGCTAGCTTTAGATTTCATCCCTAAATGCAAAGGTAACAGATTAATTAAATAGAATCACCCTCAGCACAGCACAAAGGAGAGGTCAGTATCAATCATTTTATTCTTGCCAGCTTTAGATTTCATCCACAAATGCAAAGGTATCAGATTAATTAAATAGAATCACCCTCAGCACACAGGACAAAGGAAAGCTCAGTATCATTCATTTTATTCTTGCCAGCTTTAGGCTTCATCCCTAAATGCAAAAGTATCACACTAAATAAATATAATCACCCTTAGCACAAAGGACAAAAGAGAGCTCAGTGCCATTCATTTTATTCTTGCCAGCTTTAGATTTCATCCCCAAATGCCAAGCTCTCAGATTAATTAAATAGAATCACCCTCAGCACACAGCACAAAGGAGAGCTCAGTATCATTCATTTTACTCTTGCCAGCTTTAGATTTCATCCCTAAATGCAAAGGTATCAGAGTAATTAAATAAAATCACCCTCAGCACACAGGACAAAGGAGAGCTCAGTATCATTTATTTTACTCTTGCTAGCTTTAGATTTCATCCCTAAATGCAAAGGTAACAGATTAATTAAATAGAATCACCCTCAGCATAGCACAAAGGAGAGGTCAGTATCAATCATTTTATTCTTGCCAGCTTTAGATTTCATCCACAAATGCAAAGGTATCAGATTAATTAAATAGAATCACCCTCAGCACACAAAACAAAGGAAAGCTCAGTATCATTCATTTTACTCTTGCCAGCTTTAGATTTCATCCCCAAATGCCAAGGTATCAGATTAAATAAATAGAATAACCCTCAGCACACAGGACAAAGGAGAGCTCAGTATCATTCATTTTACTCTTGCCAGCTTTAGGCTTCATCCCTAAATACAAAAGTATCACACTAAATAAATATAATCACCCTTAGCACACAGGACAAAAGAGAGCTCAGTGCCATTCATTTTATTCTTGCCAGCTTTAGATTTCATCCCCAAATGCCAAGGTATTAGATTAATTAAATAGAATCACCCTCAGCACACAGGACAAAGGAGAGCTCAGTATCATTCATTTTACTCTTGCCAGCTTTAGACTTCAACCCCAAATGCAAAGGTATCAGATTAATTAAATAGAATTACCCTCAGCAAACAGGACAAAGGAGAGCTTAGTATCATTCATTTTACTCTTGCCAGCTTTTGATTTCATCCCTCAATGCAAAAGTATCAGACTAATTAAATAGAATCACCCTTAGCACACAGGACAAAAGAGAGCTCAATGTCATTCATTTTACTCTTGCCAGGTTTAGATTTCATCCCAAAATGCCAAGGTATTAGATTAATTAAATAGAATCACCCTCAGCAAACAGGAAAAGGAGCGCTCAGTCTCATTCACATTACTCTTGCCAGCTTTAGATTTCATCCTTAAATGCAAAGGTATTAGACTAATTAAATAGAATCACCTTCAGCACACAGGACAAAGAAGAGCTCAGTATCATTCATTTTACTCTTACCAGCTTTAGATTTTATCCCTAAATTCAAAGGTATCAGAATAATTAAATAGAATCACTCTCAGCAAACAGGACAAAAAAGAGCTCAGTATCATTCATTTTACTCTTACCAGCTTTAGATTTCATCCCTAAATTCAAAGGTATCAGAATAATTAAATAGAACCACCATCAGCACACAGGACAAAGGAGAGCTCAGTATCATTCATTTTACTCTTTCCAGCTTTAGATTTCATCCCTAAATTCAAAGGTATCAGAATAATTAAATAGAATCACCCTCAGCACACAGGACAAAGGAGAGCTCAGTATCATTCATTTTACTCTTTCCAGCTTTAGATTTCATCCCTAAATGCAAAGGTATTAGACTAATTAAATAGAATCACCTTCAGCACACACAACAAAGAAGAGCTCAGTATCATTCATTTTACTCTTACCAGCTTTAGATTTCATCCCTAAATGCAAAGGTATCATACTAATAAAATAGAATCACCCTCAGCACAGAGGACAAAGGAGAGCTCAGTATCATTCATTTTACTCTTTCCAGCTTTAGATTTCATCCCTAAATGCAAAGGTATTAGACTAATTAAATAGAATCACCTTCAGCACACAGGACAAAGGAGAGCTCAGTATCATTCATTTTACTCTTTCCAGCTTAAGATTTCATCCCAAAATGCAAAAGTATCAGATGAATTAAGAAGAATCACCCTCAGCACACAGAACAAAGGAGAGGTCAGTATCATTCATTTTACTCTTGCCAGCTTTAGATTTCATCCCCAAATAAAAAGCTCTCAGATTAATTAAATAGAATCACCCTCAGCACACAGCACAAAGGAGAGCTCAGTATCATTCATTTTACTCTTTCCAGCTTAAGATTTCATCCCAAAATGCAAAGGTATCAGACTAATTAAATAGAATCACCCTCACCACACAGGACAAAGGAGAGCTCAGTATCATTCATTTTACTCTTTCCAGCTTTAGATTTCATCCCTAAATGCAAAGGTATCAGACTAATTAAATAGAATCACCCTCAGCACACAGCACAAAGGAGAGCTCAGTATCATTCATTTTACTCTTGCCAGCTTTAGATTTCATCCCCAAATGCAAAGATATCAGATTAATTAAATAGAATCACCCTCAGCACACAGCACAATGGAGAGCTCAGTATCATTCATTTTACTCTTGCCAGCTTTAGATTTCATCCCTAAATGCAAAGGTATCAGATTATTTAAATAGAATTACCCTAAGCACACAGGATAAAGGAGAGCTCAATATCATTCATTTTACTCTTGCCAGCTTTACATTTCATCCCCAAATGCAGAGGTATCAGATTAATTAAATAGAATCACCCTCAGCACACAGGACAAAGAAGAGCTCAATATCATTAATTTTACTCTTGTCAGCTTTAGATTTCATCCCTAAATGCAAAGGTATCAGATTAATTAAATAGAATTACCCTCAGCACACAGGATAAAGGAGAGCTCAGTCTCATTCATTTTACTCTTGCCAGCTTTAGATTTCATCCTTAAATGCAAAGGTATTAGACTAATTAAATAGAATCACCTTCAGCACACAGGACAAAGAAGAGCTCAGTATCATTCACTTTACTCTTACCAGCTTTAGATTTTATCCCTAAATTCAAAGGTATCAGAATAATTAAATAGAATCACTCTCAGCAAACAGGACAAAGGAGAGCTCAGTATCATTCATTTTACTCTTACCAGCTTTAGATTTCATCCGTAAATTCAAAGGATTCAGAATAATTAAATAGAATCACCCTCAGCACACAGGACAAAGGAGAGCTCAGTATCATTCATTTTACTCTTTCCAGCTTTAGATTTCATCCCTAAATTCAAAGGTATCAGAATAATTAAATAGAATCACCCTCAGCACACAGGACAAAGGAGAGCTCAGTATCATTCATTTTACTCTTTCCAGCTTTAGATTTCATCCCTAAATGCAAAGGTATTAGACTAATTAAATAGAATCACCTTCAGCACACACAACAAAGAAGAGCTCAGTATCATTCATTTTACTCTTACCAGCTTTAGATTTCATCCCTAAATGCAAAGGTATCATACTAATAAAATAGAATCACCCTCAGCACAGAGGGCAAAGGAGAGCTCAGTATCATTCATTTTACTCTTTCCAACTTTAGATTTCATCCCTAAATGCAAAGGTATTAGACTAATTAAATAGAATAACCTTCAGCACACAGGACAAAGGAGAGCTCAGTATCATTCATTTTACTCTTTCCAGCTTAAGATTTCATCCCAAAATGCAAAAGTATCAGATGAATTAAGAAGAATCACCCTCAGCACACAGAACAAAGGAGAGGTCAGTATCATTCATTTTACTCTTGCCAGCTTTAGATTTCATCCCCAAATAAAAAGCTCTCAGATTAATTAAATAGAATCACCCTCAGCACACAGCACAAAGGAGAGCTCAGTATCATTCATTTTACTCTTTCCAGCTTTAGATTTCATCCCAAAATGCAAAGGTATCAGACTAATTAAATAGAATCACCCTTACCACACAGGACAAAGGAGAGCTCAGTATCATTCATTTTACTCTTTCCAGCTTTAGATTTCATCCCTAAATGCAAAGGTATCAGACTACTTAAATAGAATCACCCTCAGCACACAGCACAAAGGAGAGCTCAGTATCATTCATTTTACTCTTGCCAGCTTTAGATTTCATCCCCAAATCCAAAGATATCACATTAATTAAATAGAATCACCCTCAGCACACAGCACAATGGAGAGCTCAGTATCATTCATTTTACTCTTGCCAGCTTTAGATTTCATCCCTAAATGCAAAGGTATCAGATTATTTAAATAGAATTACCCTAAGCACACAGGATAAAGGAGAGCTCAATATCATTCATTTTACTCTTGCCAGCTTTACATTTCATCCCCAAATGCAGAGGTATCAGATTAATTAAATAGAATCACCCTCAGCACACAGGACAAAGAAGAGCTCAATATCATTAATTTTACTCTTGTCAGCTTTAGATTTCATCCCTAAATGCAAAAATATCAGATTAATTAAATAGAGTTACCCTCAGCACACAGGATAAAGGAGAGCTCAGTATCATTCATTTTACTCTTACCAGCTAAAGATTTCATCCCCAAATGCAGAGGTATCAGATTAATTAAATAGAATCACCCTCAGCTTACAGCACAAAGGAGAGCTCAGTATCATTCATTTTACTCTTACCAGCTTTAGATTTCATCCCTAAATTCAAAGGTATCAGAATAATTAAATAGAATCACCCTCAGCACACAGGACAAAGGAGAGCTCAGTATCATTCATTTTACTCTTTCCAGCTTTAGATTTCATCCCTAAATTCAAAGGTATCAGAATAATTAAATAGAATCACCCTCAGCACACAGTACAAAGGAGAGCTCAGGATCATTCATTTTACTCTTTCCAGCTTTAGATTTCATCCCTAAATGCAAAGGTATTAGACTAATTAAATAGAATCAGCTTCAGCGCACAGGACAAAGAAGAGCTCAGTATCATTCATTTTACTCTTACCAGCTTTAGATTTCATCCTTAAATGCAAAGGTATCATACTAATAAAATAGAATCACCCTCAGCACACAGGACAAAGGAGAGCTCAGTATCATTCATTTTACTCTTTCCAGCTTTAGATTTCATCTCTAAATGCAAAGGTATTAGACTAATTAAATAGAATCACCTTCAGCACCCAGGACAAAGAAGAGCTCAGTATCATTCATTTTACTCTTACCAGCTTCAGATTTCATCCCTAAATGCAAAGTTATCAGATTAGTTAAATAGAATCACCCTCATCACACAGCACAAAGGAGAGCTCAATATCATTCATTTTACTCTTGCAAGCTTTATATTTCATCCCCAAAATGCAAAGGTATCGGCAGACTAATTAAATAAAATCACCCCTAGCACACAGGACAAAGGAGAGATGAGTGTTATTCATTTTACTCTTGCCAGCTTTAGATTTCATCCCCAAATGCGAAAGTATCAGATTAATTAAACAGAATCACCCTCAGCACACAGAACAAAGGAAAGGTCAGTATCATTCATTTTACTCGTGCCAGCTTTAGATTTCATCCCCAAATGCAAAGGTATCAGACTAATTAAATAGAATAACTCGTACCACACAGGACAAAGGAGAGCTGAGTGTTATTCATTTTACTCTTGCCAGCTATAGATTTCATCCCCAAATGCAAAAGTATCAGACTAATTAAATAGAATCACCTTCAGCACTCAGGACAAACAAGAGCTCAGGATCATTCATTTTACTCTTTCCAGCTTTAGATTTCATCCTTAAATGCAAAGGTATTAGACTAATTAAATAGAATCAGCTTCAGCGCACAGGACAAAGAAGAGCTCAGTATCATTCATTTTACTCTTACCAGCTTTAGATTTCATCTTTAAATGCAAAGGTATCATACTAATAAAATAGAATCACCCTCAGCACACAGGACAAAGGAGAGCTCAGTATCATTCATTTTACTCTTTCCAGCTTTAGATTTCATCCTTAAATGCAAAGGTATCATACTAATAAAATAGAATCACCCTCAGCACACAGGACAAAGGAGAGCTCAGTATCATTCATTTTACTCTTTCCAGCTTTAGATTTCATCCCTAAATGCAAAGGTATTAGACTAATTAAATAGAATCACCCTCAGCACACAGGACAAAGGAGAGCTCAGTATCATTCATTTTACTCTTACCAGCTTCAGATTTCATCCCTAAATGCAAAGGTATCAGATTAGTTAAATAGAATCACCCTCATCACACAGCACAAAGGAGAGCTCAGTATCATTCATTTTACTCTTGCCAGCTTTAGATTTCATCCCCAAATGCAAAGATATCAGATTAATTAAATAGAATCATCCTCTGCACACAGCACAAAAGAGAGCTCAGTATCATTCATTTTACTCTTGCCAGCTTTAGATTTCATCCCTAAATGCAAAGGTATCAGATTAATTAAATAGAATCACCCTCAGCACACACGACAAAGGAGAGCTCAGTACCATTCATTTTACTCTTGCCAGCTTTAGATTTCATCCCCAAATGCAGAGGTATCAGATTAATTAAATAGAATCACCCTCAGCACACAGGACAAAGGAGAGCTCAGTATCATTCATTTTACTCTTGCCAGCTTTAGATTTCATCCCCAAATGCAGAGGTATCAGATTAATTAAATAGAATTACCCTCAGCACACAGGATAAAGGAGAGCTCAGTATCATTCATTTTACTCTTGCCAGCTTTAGATTTCATCCCCAAATGCACAGGTATCAGATTAATTAAATAGAATCACCCTCAGCACAGGACAAAGGAGAGGTCAGTATCATTCGTTTTACTCTTGCCAGCTTTAGATTTTATCCCTAAATGCAAAAGTATTAGACAAATTAAATAGATATACAATCAGCAAACAGAACAAAGGAGAGCTCAGTATCATTTATTTTACTCTTACCAGCTTTAGATTTCATCCCTAAATTCAAAGGTATCAGAATAATTAAATAGAATCACCCTCAGCACACAGGACAAAGGAGAGCTCAGTATCATTCATTTTACTCTTGCCAGCTTTAGATTTCATCCCCAAATGAAGAGGTATCAGATTAATTAAATAGAATCACCCTCAGCACACAGGACAAAGGAGAGCTCAGTATCATTCATTTTACTCTTAGCAGCTTTAGATTTCATCCTTAAATTCAAAGGTATCAGAATAATTAAATAGAATCACCCGCAGCACACAGGACAAAGGAGAGCTCAGTATCATTCATTTTACTCTTACCAGCTTTAGATTTCATCCCTAAATTCAAAGGTATCAGAATAATTAAATACAATCACTTTCAGCACACAGGAAAGAGGAGAGCTCAGTATCATTCATTTTACTCTTTCCAGCTTTAGATTTCATCCCTAAATGCAAAGGTATTAGACTAATTAAATAGAATCACCTTTAGCACACAGGACAAACAAGAGCTCAGTATCATTCATTTTACTCTTACCAGCTTTAGATTTCATCCCTAAATGCAAAGGTATCATACTAATAAAATAGAATCACCCTTAGCACACAGGACAAAGGAGAGCTCAGTATCATTCATTTTACTCTTGCCGGCTTTAGATTTCATCCCTAAATGCAACGGTATTAGACTAATTAAATAGAATAACCCTCAGCACACAGGACAAAGGAGAGCTTAGTATCATTCATTTTACTCTTGCCAGCTTTAGACTTCATCCCTAAATGCAAAAGTATCACACTAAATAAATATAATCCCCCTTAGCACACAGGACAAAAGAGAGCTCAGTGTCATTCATTTTACTCTTGCCAGCTTTAGATTTCATCCCCAAATGCCAAGGTATTACATTAATTAAATAGAATCACCCTCAGCAAACAGGAAAAGGAGAGCTCAGTCTCATTCATTTTACTCTTGCCAGCTTTAGATTTCATCCCCAAATGCAAAGGTATCATATTAATTAAATAGAATTACCCTCAGAAAACAGGACAAAGGAGAGCTTAGTATCATTCATTTTACTCTTGCCAGCTTTAGATTTCATCCCTAAATGCAAAGGTATCAAACAAATTAAATAGAATCACCTTCAGCACACAGGACAAAGGAGAGCTCAGTATCATTCATTTTATTCTTGCAAGCTTTAGATTTCATCCCCAAATGCCAAGGTATTAGATTAATTAAATAGAGTCACCCTCAGCACACAGGACAAAGGAGAGCTCAGTATCATTCATTTTACTCTTGCAAGCTTTATATTTCATCCCCAAAATGCAAAGGTATCGGCAGACTAATTAAATAAAATCTCCCCTAGCACACAGGACAAAGGAGAGATGAGTGTTATTCATTTTACTCTTGCCAGCTTTAGATTTCATCCCCAAATGCGAAAGTATCAGATTAATTAAACAGAATCACCCTCAGCACACAGAACAAAGGAAAGGTCAGTATCATTCATTTTACTCGTGCCAGCTTTAGATTTCATCCCCAAATGCAAAGGAATCAGACTAATTAAATAGAATAACTCGTACCACACAGGACAAAGGAGAGCTGAGTGTTATTCATTTTACTCTTGCCAGCTTTAGATTTCATCCCCAAATGCAAAAGTATCAGACTAATTAAATAGAATCACCTTCAGCACTCAGGACAAAGAAGAGCTCAGGATCATTCATTTTACTCTTTCCAGCTTTAGATTTTATCCTTAAATGCAAAGGTATTAGACTAATTAAATAGAATCAGCTTCAGCGCACAGGACAAAGAAGAGCTCAGTATCATTCATTTTACTCTTACCAGCTTTAGATTTCATCCTTAAATGCAAAGGTATCATACTAATAAAATAGAATCACCCTCAGCACACAGGACAAAGGAGAGCTCAGTATCATTCATTTTACTCTTTCCAGCTTTAGATTTCATCCCTAAATGCAAACGTATGAGACTAATTAAATAGAATCACCTTCAGCACACAGGACAAAGAAGAACTCAGTATCATTCATTTTACTCTTACCAGCTTCAGATTTCATCCCTAAATGCAAAGGTATCAGATTAGTTAAATAGAATCACCCTCATCACACAGCACAAAGGAGAGCTCAGTATCATTCATTTTACTCTTGCCAGCTTTAGATTTCATCCCCAAATGCAAAGATATCAGATTAATTAAATAGAATCATCCTCTGCACACAGCACAAAAGAGAGCTCAGTATCATTCATTTTACTCTTGCCAGCTTTAGATTTCATCCCTAAATGCAAAGGTATCAGATTAATTAAATAGAATCACCCTCAGCACACACGACAAAGGAGAGCTCAGTACCATTCATTTTACTCTTGCCAGCTTTAGATTTCATCCCCAAATGCAGAGGTATCAGGTTAATTAAATAGAATCACCCTCAGCACACAGGACAAAGGAGAGCTCAGTAACATTCATTTTACTCTTGCCAGCTTTAGATTTCATCCCCAAATGCAGAGGTATCAGATTAATTAAATAGAATTACCCTCAGCACACAGGATAAAGGAGAGCTCAGTATCATTCATTTTACTCTTGCCAGCTTTAGATTTCATCCCCAAATGCAGAGGTATCAGATTAATTAAATAGAATCACCCTCAGCACAGGACAAAGGAGAGGTCAGTATCATTCGTTTTACTCTTGCCAGCTTTAGATTTTATCCCTAAATGCAAAAGTATTAGACAAATTAAATAGATATACCCTCAGCAAACAGAACAAAGGAGAGCTAAGTATCATTCATTTTACTCTTACCAGCTTTAGATTTCATCCCTAAATTCAAAGGTATCAGAATAATTAAATAGAATCACCCTCAGCACACAGGACAAAGGAGAGCTCAGTATCATTCATTTTACTCTTGCCAGCTTTAGATTTCATCCCCAAATGCAGAGGTATCAGATTAATTAAATAGAATCACCCTCAGCACACAGGACAAAGGAGAGCTCAGTATCATTCATTTTACTCTTAGCAGCTTTAGATTTCATCCTTAAATTCAAAGGTATCAGAATAATTAAATAGAATCACCCGCAGCACACAGGACAAAGGAGAGCTCAGTATCATTCATTTTACTCTTACCAGCTTTAGATTTCATCCCTAAATTCAAAGGTATCAGAATAATTAAATACAATCACTTTCAGCACACAGGAAAGAGGAGAGCTCAGTATCATTCATTTTACTCTTTCCAGCTTTAGATTTCATCCCTAAATGCAAAGGTATTAGACTAATTAAATAGAATCACCTTTAGCACACAGGACAAACAAGAGCTCAGTATCATTCATTTTACTCTTACCAGCTTTAGATTTCATCCCTAAATGCAAAGGTATCATACTAATAAAATAGAATCACCCTTAGCACACAGGACAAAGGAGAGCTCAGTATCATTCATTTTACTCTTGCCAGCTTTAGATTTCATCCCTAAATGCAACGGTATTAGACTAATTAAATAGAATAACCCTCAGCACACAGGACAAAGGAGAGCTTAGTATCATTCATTTTACTCTTGCCAGCTTTACACTTTATCCCTAAATGCAAAAGTATCACACTAAATAAATATAATCCCCCTTAGCACACAGGACAAAAGAGAGCTCAGTGTCATTCATTTTACTCTTGCCAGCTTTAGATTTCATCCCCAAATGCCAAGGTATTACATTAATTAAATAGAATCACCCTCAGCAAACAGGAAAAGGAGAGCTCAGTCTCATTCATTTTACTCTTGCCAGCTTTAGATTTCATCCCCAAATGCAAAGGTATCATATTAATTAAATAGAATTACCCTCAGAAAACAGGACAAAGGAGAGCTTAGTATCATTCATTTTACTCTTGCCAGCTTTAGATTTCATCCCTAAATGCAAAGGTATCAAACAAATTAAATAGAATCACCTTCAGCACACAGGACAAAGGAGAGCTCAGTATCATTCATTTTATTCTTGCAAGCTTTAGATTTCATCCCCAAATGCCAAGGTATTAGATTAATTAAATAGAGTCACCCTCAGCACACAGGACAAAGGAGAGCTCAGTATCATTCATTTTACTCTTGCAAGCTTTATATTTCATCCCCAAAATGCAAAGGTATCGGCAGACTAATTAAATAAAATCACCCCTAGCACACAGGACAAAGGAGAGATGAGTGTTATTCATTTTACTCTTGCCAGCTTTAGATTTCATCCCCAAATGCAAAAGTATCAGATTAATTAAACAGAATCACCCTCAGCACACAGAACAAAGGAAAGGTCAGTATCATTCATTTTACTCGTGCCAGCTTTAGATTTCATCCCGAAATGCAAAGGTATCAGACTAATTAAATAGAATAACTCGTACCACACAGGACAAAGGAGAGCTGAGTGTTATTCATTTTACTCTTGCCAGCTTTAGATTTCATCCCCAAATGCAAAAGTATCAGACTAATTAAATAGAATCACCTTCAGCACACAGGACAAAGAAGAGCTCAGTATCATTCATTTTACTCTTACCAGCTTTAGATTTTATCCCTAAATGCAAAGGTATCATACTAATAAAATAGAATCACCCTCAGCACACAGGACAAAACAGAGCTCAGTATCATTCATTTTACTCTTGCCAGCTTTAGATTTCATCCCTAAATTCAAAGGTATCAGAATAATTAAATAGAATCACTCTCAGCAAACAGGACAAAGGAGAGCTCAGTATCATTCATTTTACTCTTACCAGCTTTAGATTTCATCCCTAAATTCAAAGGTATCAGAATAATTAAATAGAATCACCCTCAGCACACAGGACAAAGGAGAGCTCAGTATCATTCATTTTACTCTTTCCAGCTTTAGATTTCATCCCTAAATTCAAAGGTATCAGAATAATTAAATAGAATCACCCTCAGCACACAGGACAAAGGAGAGCTCAGTATCATTCATTTTACTCTTTCCAGCTTTAGATTTCATCCCTAAATGCAAAGGTATTAGACTAATTAAATAGAATCACCTTCAGCACACACAACAAAGAAGAGCTCAGTATCATTCATTTTACTCTTACCAGCTTTAGATTACATCCCTAAATGCAAAGGTATCATACTAATAAAATAGAATCACCCTCAGCACAGAGGACAAAGGAGAGCTCAGTATCATTCATTTTACTCTTTCCAGCTTTAGATTTCATCCCTAAATGCAAAGGTATTAGACTAATTAAATAGAATCACCTTCAGCACACAGGACAAAGGAGAGCTCAGTATCATTCATTTTACTCTTTCCAGCTTAAGATTTCATCCCAAAATGCAAAAGTATCAGATGAATTAAGAAGAATCACCCTCAGCACACAGAACAAAGGAGAGGTCAGTATCATTCATTTTACTCTTGCCAGCTTTAGATTTCATCCCCAAATCAAAAGCTATCAGATTAATTAAATAGAATCACCCTCAGCACACAGCACAAAGGAGAGCTCAGTATCATTCATTTTACTCTTTCCAGCTTAAGATTTCATCCCAAAATGCAAAGGTATCAGACTAATTAAATAGAATCACCCTCACCACACAGGACAAAGGAGAGCTCAGTATCATTCATTTTACTCTTTCCAGCTTTAGATTTCATCCCTAAATGCAAAGGTATCAGACTAATTAAATAGAATCACCCTCAGCACACAGCACAAAGGAGAGCTCAGTATCATTCATTTTACTCTTGCCAGCTTTAGATTTCATCCCCAAATGCAAAGATATCAGATTAATTAAATAGAATCACCCTCAGCACACAGCACAATGGAGAGCTCAGTATCATTCATTTTACTCTTGCCAGCTTTAGATTTCATCCCTAAATGCAAAGGTATCAGATTATTTAAATAGAATTACCCTAAGCACACAGGATAAAGGAGAGCTCAATATCATTCATTTTACTCTTGCCAGCTTTAGATTTCATCCCCAAATACAGAGGTATCAGATTAATTAAATAGAATCACCCTCAGCACACAGGACAAAGAAGAGCTCAATATCATTAATTTTACTCTTGTCAACTTTAGATTTCATCCCTAAATGCAAAGGTATCAGATTAATTAAATAGAATTACCCTCAGCACACAGGATAAAGGAGAGCTCAGTATCATTCATTTTACTCTTACCAGCTAAAGATTTCATCCCCAAATGCAGAGGTATCAGATTAATTAAATAGAATCACCCTCAGCACACAGCACAAAGGAGAGCTCAGTATCATTCATTTTACTCTTACCGGCTTTAGATTTCATCCCTAAATTCAAAGGTATCAGAAAAATTAAATAGAATCACCCTCACCACACAGGACAAAGGAGAGCTCAGTATCATTCATTTTACTCTTTCCAGCTTTAGATTTCATCCCTAAATGCAAAGGTATTAGACTAATTAAATAGAATCACCTTCAGCACACAGGACAAAGAAGAGCTCAGTATTATTCATTTTACTCTTACCAGCTTCAGATTTCATCCCTAAATGCAAAGGTATCAGATTAGTTAAATAGAATCACCCTCAGCACACAGCACAAAGGAGAGCTCAGTATCATTCATTTTACTCTTGCCAGCTTTAGATTTCATCCCCAAATGCAAAGATATCAGATTAATTAAATAGAAGTATCCTCTGCACACAGCACAAAAGAGAGCTGAGTATCATTCATTTTACTCTTGCCAGCTTTAGATTTCATCCCTAAATGCAAAGGTATCAGATTAATTAAATAGAATCACCCTCAGCACACACGACAAAGGAGAGCTCAGTACCATTCATTTTACTCTTGCCAGCTTTAGATTTCATCCCCAAATGCAGAGGTATCAGATTAATTAAATAGAATCACCCTCAGCACACAGGACAAAGGAGAGCTCAGTATCATTCATTTTACTCTTGCCAGCTTTAGATTTCATCCCCAAATGCAGAGGTATCAGATTAATTAAATAGAATTACCCTCAGCACACAGGATAAAGGAGAGCTTAGTATCATTCATTTTACTCTTGCCAGCTTTAGATTTCATCCCCAAATGCAGAGGTATCAGATTAATTAAATAGAATCACCCTCAGCACAGGACAAAGGAGAGGTCAGTATCATTCGTTTTACTCTTGCCAGCTTTAGATTTTATCCCTAAATGCAAAAGTATTAGACAAATTAAATAGATATACCCTCAGCAAACAGGACAAAGCAGAGCTCAGTATCATTCATTTTACTCTTGCCAGCTTTAGATTTCATCCCTAAATTCAAAGGTATCAGAATAATTAAATAAAATCACCCTTAGCACACAAGACAAAGGAGAGCTCAGTATCATTCATTTTACTCTTGCCAGCTTTAGATTTCATCCCCAAATGCAGAGGTATCAGATTAATTAAATAGAATCACCCTCAGCACACAGGACAAAGGAGAGCTCAGTATCATTCATTTTACTCTTACCAGCTTTAGATTTCATCCTTAAATTCAAAGGTATCAGAATAATTAAATAGAATCACCCGCAGCACACAGGACAAAGGAGAGCTCAGTATCATTCATTTTACTCTTACCAGCTTTAGATTTCATCCTCAAATTCAAAGGTATCAGAATAATTAAATACAATCACTTTTAGCACACAGAAAAAAGGAGAGCTCAGTATCATTCATTTTACTCTTTCCAGCTTTCGATTTTATCCCTAAATGCAAAGATATTAGACTAATTAAATAGAATCACCTTCAGCACACAGGACAAACAAGAGCTCAGTATCATTCATTTTACTCTTACCAGCTTTAGATTTCATCCCTAAATGCAAAGGTATCATACTAATAAAATACAATCACCCTTAGCACACAGGACAAAGGAGAGCTCAGTATCATTCATTTTACTCTTTCCAGCTTTAGATTTCATCCCTAAATGCAACGGTATTAGACTAATTAAATAGAATAACCTTCAGCACACAGGACAAAGGAGAGCTTAGTATCATTCATTTTACTCTTGCCAGCTTTAGACTTCATCCCTAAATGCAAAAGTATCACACTAAATAAATATAATCCCCCTTAGCACACAGGACAAAAGAGAGCTCAGTGTCATTCATTTTACTCTTGCCAGCTTTAGATTTCATCCCCAAATGCCAAGGTATTACATTAATTAAATAGAATCACCCTCAGCAAACAGGAAAAGGAGAGCTCAGTCTCATTCATTTTACTCTTGCCAGCTTTAGATTTCATCCCCAAATGCAAGGATATCAGATTAATTAAATAGAATTACCCTCAGAAAACAGGACAAAGGAGAGCTTAGTATCATTCATTTTACTCTTGCCAGCTTTAGATTTCATCACTAAATGCAAAGGTATCAAACTAATTAAATAGAATCACCTTCAGCACACAGGACAAAGGAGAGCTCAGTATCATTCATTTTACTCTTGCAAGCTTTAGATTTCATCCCCAAATGCCAAGGTATTAGATTAATTAAATAGAGTCACCCTCAGCACACAGGACAAAGGAGAGCTCAGTATCATTCATTTTACTCTTGCAAGCTTTATATTTCATCCCCAAAATGCAAAGGTATCGGCAGACTAATGAAATAAAATCACCCCTAGCACACAGGACAAAGGAGAGATGAGTGTTATTCATTTTACTCTTGCCAGCTTTAGATTTCATCCCCAAATGCAAAAGTATCAGATTAATTAAACACAATCACCCTCAGCACACAGAACAAAGGAAAGGTCAGTATCATTCATTTTAGTCGTGCCAGCTTTAGATTTCATCCCCAAATGCAAAGGTATCAGACTAATTAAATAGAATAACTCGTACCACACAGGACAAAGGAGAGCTGAGTGTTATTCATTTTACTCTTGCCAGCTTTAGATTTCATCCCCAAATGCAAAAGTATCAGACTAATTAAATAGCATCACCCTCAGCACACAGGACAAAGGAGAGCTCAGTATCATTCGTTTTACTCTTGCCAGCTTTAGATTTCATCCCCAAATGCAAACGTATTAGATTAACTAAATAGAATTACCCTCAGCACACAGCACAAAGGAGAGGTCAGTATCAATCATTTTATTCTTGCCAGCTTTAGATTTCATCTCCAAATGCAAAGGTATCACATTAATTGTATAGAATTACCATCAGCACACCGGACAAAGAAGAGCTTAGTATCATTCAATTTATTCTTGCCAGCTTTAGATTTCATCTCCAACTGCAAAGGTATCAGAAAAATTAAATAGAATAACTCCTAGCACACATGACAAAGAAGAGCTCAGTATCATTCATTTTACTCTTTGCAGCTTAAGATTTCATCCCAAAATGCAAAGGTATCATACTAATAAAATAGAATCACCTTCAGCACACAGGACAAAGGAGAGCTCAGTATCATTCATTTTACTCTTTCCAGCTTAAGATTTCATCCCAAAATGCAAAGGTATCATACTAATAAAATAGAATCACCCTCAGCACACAGGACAAAGGAGAGCTCAGCATCATTCATTTTACTCTTTCCAGCTTAAGATTTCATCCCAAAATGCAAAGGTATCAGATTAAATAAATAGAATCACCCTCAGCACACAGCGCAAAGGAGAGCTCAGTATCATTCATTTTACTCTTTCCAGCTTTAGATTTCATCCCTAAATGCAAAGGTTTTAGATTAAATAAATAGAATCACCCTCAGCACACAGCGAAAAGGAGAGCTCAGTATCATTCATTTTACTCTTGCCAGCTTTAGATTTCATCCCCAAATGCAAAGATATCAGATTAATTAAATAGAATCACCCTCAGCACACAGCAAAAAGGAGAGCTCAGTATCATTCATTTTACTCTTGCCAGCTTTAGATTTCATAACTAAATGCAACGGTATCAGATTAATTAAATAGAATTACCCTAAGCACACAGGATAAAGGAGAGCTCAGTATCATTCATTTTACTCTTGCCAGCTTTAGATTTCATCCCTAAATGCAAAGGTATCAGATTAATTAAATTGAATTACCCTCATCACACAGGATAAAGGAGAGCTCAGTATCATTCATTTTACTCTTGCCAGCTAAAGATTTCATCCCCAAATGCAGAGGTATCATACTAATTAAATAGAATCACCCTCAGCACAGGACAAAGGAGAGCTCAGTATCATTCATTTTACTCTTTCCAGCTTTAGATTTCATCCTTAAATGCAAAGGTATTAGACTAATTAAATAGAATCACCTTCAGCACACAGGACAAAGAAGAGCTCAGTATCATTCATTTTACTCTTACCAGCTTTAGATTTCATCCCTAAATGCAAAGTTATTATACTAATAAAATAGAATCACCCTCACCACACAGGACAAAAAAGAGCTCAGTATCATTCATTTTA
This sequence comes from Montipora foliosa, assembly GCF_036669935.1. Taxonomy (NCBI): domain Eukaryota; kingdom Metazoa; phylum Cnidaria; class Anthozoa; order Scleractinia; family Acroporidae; genus Montipora; species Montipora foliosa. Next base: position 4,152,370 of record NC_090873.1, on the reverse strand, counting down.
CTCTTACCAGCTTTAGATTTCATCCCTAAATTCAAAGGTATCAGAATAATTAAATAAAATCACCCTCAGCACACACGACAAAGGAGAGCTCAGTATCATTCATTATACTCTTTCCAGCTTTAGATTTCATCCCTAAATGCAAAGGTATCAGATTATTTAAATACAATCACGCTCAGCACACAGGACAAAGGAGAGCTCAGTATCATTCATTTTACTCTTACCAGCTTTAGATTTTATCCCTAAATTCAAAGGTATCAGAATAATTAAATAAAATCACCCTCAGCACACACGACAAAGGAGAGCTCAGTATCATTCATTTTACTCTTACCAGCTTTAGATTTCATCCCTAAATTCAAAGGTATCAGAATAATTAAATAGAATCACCCTCAGCAAACAGGACAAAGGAGAGCTCAGTATCATTCATTTTACTCTTACCAGCTTTAGATTTCATCCCTAAATTCAAAGGTATCAGAATAATTAAATAGAATCACCCTCAGAACACAGGACAAAGGAGAGCTCAGTATCATTCATTTTACTCTTTCCAGCTTTAGATTTCATCCCTAAATTCAAAGGTATCAGAATAATTAAATAGAATCACCCTCAGCACACAGGACAAAGGAGAGCTCATTATCATTCATTTTACTCTTTCCAGCTATAGATTTTATCCCTAAATGCAAAGGTATTAGACTAATTGAATAGAATCACCTTCAGCACACAGGACAAGGAAGAGCTCAGTATCATTCATTTTACTCTTACCAGCCTTAGATTTCATCCCTAAATGCAAAGGTATCATACTAATAAAGTAGAATCACCCTCAGCACACAGCACAAAAGAGAGCTCAGTATCATTAATTTTACTCTTGCTAGCTTTAGACTTCATCCCCAAATGCAAAAGTATCAGCCTAATTAAATAGAATCACCCTCAGCACACAGGATAAAGGAGAGCTCAGTATCATTCATTTTACTCTTGCCAGCTTTAGATTTCATCCCCAAATGCAGAGGTATCAGATTAATTAAATAGAATCACCCTCAGCACACAGGACAAAGGAAAGCTCAGTATCATTCATTTTACTCTTGCCAGCTTTAGACTTCATCCCCAAATGCAAAAGTATCAGACTAATTAAATTGAATCACCCTCAGCACAGAGAACAAAGGAGAGCTCAGTATCATTCATTTTACTCTTGCCAGCTTCAGATTTCATCCCCAAATGCAGAGGTATCAAATTAATTAAATAGAATCACCCTCAGCACACAAGACAAAGGAGAGCTCAGTATCATTCATTTTACTCTTGCCAGCTAAAGATTTCATCCCCAAATGCAGAGGTATCAGAGTAATTAAATAGAATCACCCTCAGCACACAGGACAAAGGAGAGCTCAGTATCATTCATTTTACTCTTGCCAGCTTTAGATTTCATCCCTAAATGCAAAGGTATCAGATTAATTAAATAGAATTACCTTCAGCACACAGGAAGAAGGAGAGCTCAGTATCATTCATTTTACTCTTGCCAGCTTTAGATTTCATCCCTAAATTCAAAGGTATCAGAATAATTAAATAGAATCACCCTCAGCACACAGGACAAAGGAGAGCTCAGTATCATTCATTTTACTCTTACCAGCTTTAGATTTCATCCCTAAATTCAAAGGTATCAGAATAATTAAATAGAATCACCCTCAGAACACAGGACAAAGGAGAGCTCAGTATCATTCATTTTACTCTTTCCAGCTTTAGATTTCATCCCTAAATTCAAAGGTATCAGAATAATTAAATAGAATCACCCTCAGCACACAGGAAAAAGGAGAGCTCAGTATCATTCATTTTACTCTTTCCAGCTTTAGATTTCATCCCTAAATGCAAAGGTATTAGACTAATTAAATAGTATCACCTTCAGCACACAGGACAAAGAAGAGCTAAGTATCATTCATTTTACTCTTACCAGCTTTAGATTTCATCCCTAAATGCAAAGGTATCATACTAATAAAATAGAATCACCCTCAGCACACAGGACAAAGGAGAGCTCAGTATCATTCATTTTACTCTTACCAGCTTTAGATTTCATCCCTAAATTCAAAGGTATCAGAATAATTAAATAGAATCACCTTCAGCACACAGGACAAAGGAGAGCTCAGTATCATTCATTTTACTCTTGCCAGCTTTAGATTTCATCCCTAAATGCAAAGGTATTAGACTAATTAAATAGAATCACCTTCAGCACAAACGACAAAGAAGAGCTCAGTATCATTCATTTTACTCTTTCCAGCTTTAGATTTCATCCCTAAATGCAAAGGAATTAGACTAATTAAATAGAATCACCTTCAGCACACAGGACAAAGGAGAGCTCAGTATCATTCATTTTACTCTTGCCAGCTTTAGATTTCATCCCTAAATGCAAAGGTATTAGACTAATTAAATAGAATCACCTTCAGCACAAACGACAAAGAAGAGCTCAGTATCATTCATTTTACTCTTGCCAGCTTTAGATTTCATCCCTAAATGCAAAGGTATTAGACTAATTAAATAGAATCACCTTCAGCACACAGGACAAAGGAGAGCTCAGTATCATTCATTTTACTCTTGCCAGCTTTAGATTTCATCCTCAAATGCAAAGGTATCAGATTATTTAAATAGAATCACCCTCAGCACACAGGACAAAGGAGAGGTCAGTATCATTCATTTTACTCTTGCCAGCTTTATTTTTCATCCCCAAATGTAAAGGTATCAGACTAATTAAGTAGAATAACTCCTAGCACACAGGACAAAGGAGAGCTGAGTGTTATTCATTTTATTCTTGCCAGCTTTAGATTTCATCCCCAAATGGAAAGGTTTCAGACTAATTAAATAGAATCACCCTCAGCACACAGAACAAAGGAGAGCTCAGTATCATTCAATTTACTCTTGCCAGCTTTAGTTTTCATCCCCAAATGCAAAGGTATCAGATTAATTAAATAGAATTACCCTTAGCACACAGGACAAAGGAGAGCTTAGTATCATTCATTTTACTCTTGCCAGCTTTAGATTTCATCTCCAACTGCAAAGGTATCACACAAATTAAATAGAATAACTCCTAGCACACATGACAAAGTAGAGCTCAGTATCATTCTTTTACTCTTGCCAGCTTTAGATTTCATCCCCAAATGCAAAGGTATCAGATTAATTAAATAGAATCACCCTCAGCACACAGGACAAAGGAGAGCTCAGTATCATTCATTTTACTCTTGCCAGCTTTAGATTTCATCCCCCAAATGCAAAGGTATCATACTAATTAAATAGAATCATCCTTAGCACACAGGATGAAAGAGAACTCAGTATTATTCATTTTACTCTTGCCAGCTTTAGATTTCATCCCTAAATGCAAAGGTATTAGATTAATTAAATAGAATCACCCTCAGCACACAGGACAAAGTCGAGCTGAGTGTTATTCATTTTACTCTTGCCAGCTCTAGATTTCATCCCCAAATGGAAAGGTATCAGACTAATTTAATAGAATCACCCTCAGCACACAGGACAAAGGAGAGCTCAGTATCATTCACTTTACTCTTGCCAGCTTTAGATTTCATCCCCAAATGGAAAGGTATCAGACTAATTTAATAGAATCACCCTCAGCACACAGGACAAAGGAGAGCTCAGTATCATTATTTTTACTCTTGCCAGCTTTAGATTTCATCCCCAAATGGAAAGGTGTCAGACTAATAAAATAGAATCACCCTCAGCACACAGGACAAAGGAGAGCTCAGTATCATTCATTTTACTCTTGCCAGCTTTAGATTTCATCTCCAAATGGAAAGGTATCAGACTAATTTAATAGAATCACCCTTAGCACACAGGACAAAGGAGAGCTCAGTATCATTAATTTTACTCTTGCCAGCTTTAGATTTCATCCCCAAATGGAAAGGTATCAGATTAATTAAATAGAATTACTCCCAGCACACATAACCCCTTAAATTGCTAATTTGCAAATTAAATCTTACATATACAATATTGAACAACTTTTTCCTGGCCCAGTAAAGGTAATGGCTCCAAAAACGTAACAATGCTTAACAAATCACAACATCCAGGCAATTAGAGGAGGACAAAGGGGAGGAAGTAGGAATTAAAACACTTCTTGACTCAAAGAGTAGCTGAAGTGAATACTGTGGGCCAATTATAGAACTCACATGTCTTGGGTCCTAAAAAGGGGATACTACCGATTGCATAAACCCTAACCCCCTATAATAATTAATAATAATAATAATAATAAATAGTAATAATAATTTTATTAAACCCTTTTCAAATTAAAAATTAAATACAAATTCATCAATACTATAGTTAAAAAAAAAAGACTTCTTCGTGGTGTGATGGTTTTCAACAAAGGAAATGTAAACAACTGTTTGTAGACTAAAAAAAGGAAAATTTCTATGTACATCCACTTGTAAAATATCTATAACTGTCAGGTCTAGGGAAGTCCTGCTTGACCCTTTTCTATTTCTAGATCACTATCTTTAATGTCTAAGTTCCTCCTTCTCGGGGTTCTCGATCTTCTTAGGCATAGGTGTGCGCTCCGCAAAATT
>NC_090873.1:4122826-4142826 GCF_036669935.1 Montipora foliosa | reverse complement strand
AAAAATTGGTCGGGATTAAGGGAGGGAAGAGAGAGTTTCATTTGCGCGAAAGGCAATTGCACTCATAGCCGAATCAAAAAAGGACTTGACAACTTAAGACGGCTATTCACCGAAATGGATGTGAAAAGCGATGGATATTTACCATTTAAAACAACTGAGATAAAAAGCGTATCCAACGAAATAATGCCAATAAGTAGAAGCCATAGGATTTTGTTCTTCTTTCTATTAGGTATAATTTAGGAAGCTTGTGCACGCAGGAACGGCGGAGCGTATTTTTTATTTGGGGGGGGGGGGGGGAGGGGGTGACAAGCAAGCGCTGGAGACCCTATCTTGTATTGGGGTCTGGGGAAATACTCTGCCGTCCTTGGTACGCGAACGTTTTTGAGCCACATATAGCAACCGGAAGTGAACTGTTCTTCTTTTTAACTTGCCTTGACACTGCTACATTTTTATTGTTAAGTATGTTTTCACTATGGGAATGGTTTCCCATCCGTGGCTAAAAAACATCGCATGCTTAAGCTCCCGATTAAAGCTTGACAGAGGAAAAGAACGAATAAGTGATCAGAAAAGCGTTGAAGGGACGATTGCTGGATTCATTAATTAAGGGAAGAGGGGCTGATTGATAAGGAAAATGGATGGGTATTGTAAAGTTCATGATTGAAGGAGACTATATACACAAAACCAGGCTTTACAAACATTCAAGACATTATGAGAAATATAAAAATCCTATCCCGCAAAAAGGCTCAATATAGCAGCAGTTGCCAGCTAATAGAAGATTACGTGACCTGCTGAATTTGCAGCACATTGACTTCCAGGTGTTAAAGTTAGTAACGTCATAATTTGTACAGAAAGCAGCAGAATAACGTTGCAATACGTGAGATTTAAACTGATTAAAGGAAGTAATAGTGCGAGTAGATTCAGGTAGAGTGTTCCAGAGTTTAAATTGGTTGCTAAATTGAAAGATCTTTGGGCGGCACTTCGGAATTAGTGCGTCTTTACCAGAGCTGTGACGAGTGAGGCGGGTGTCTTTCGGCTTGACGTAATCATTTTTAGGAAACTTGTAGTGGCCAACACGACACTTAAAATAGAAAGTTAAGTCTTTCACTTCACTTTTTCTGAACCAGTCCAGAACCGTTGTAATAGCTGCGTACTGACCCGATTTTCATTCATGAATTTGCAGCTAAAACCGCATGCAAGCAACATGTAAAACAATCCGCAGGTGTAAAAGAGACAAATCCTAAAACATCACCAAGAGGCCGCCTGTTCGGAGCGTTACATGAAACCATCAAACAAGTCAGGTCACGAATTCCAGGAAAAACTATTACGTTGGAAGAAAGAAGGTAAGCGTTGGTGTTTTTGCAGCCCTTTATCGCTTGTAATAGTAATGTCCTCTTTTGAAACGCATGCTGGATATGTTTAACACCCAGTCTTAGTGAGCTCTCCTTGATTGTTAGAGCGGGAAATTTATTAGACGAGAGTGAGGCCCTACGTTTTTTGCATAAAAAGTCATCGTTAGTTTATTATGAAGTCACAAGGTTAACAATACTGACTGATGCTAGAAAAGGTTGAGCAACAAAACCGAAGGCAAGAATCTTTATCGCCCGTCGTAAGTTACAAATGTTAAAAATCTCCCAATGTGGACGAAGACATTCATTGCTATGGTGTCTTCAGACGAATATTTCTCATTATTTCAAATTGAAAGGCAAAAATGTAAGAGGGAACATGTGAGATAGGTGAGTCACGTGTTCAAAACGACTTTACCAGATTTTTCTTAACGAAGAACAATTGATGTCACGGACACAGGTAACCGCGCAATCGAATTCACTCTCCTTCTGTTAGTGTGATTGCACCGTTGCCTTTTTATGATGCAGATATAATGTCAGGTGTCAGAGGTCAGTGGACACTAGCAAGAGTGTTGGCGATTGTAACCAATACGTAGGCACTCTATAGGGCATCAAGCGATTGAAGGGAGATGCCAATTGTACAACCGTTATTAAGAGATGAAGTACAGTTAGTGGACGAGTTCAAACGAACTGCAAACAAAAAAAAAAATGAAATTTAGCTTTATTTTTTGGCATTGTTGTAGAGGAAGATTTCGAGTAAATAGTTGCCTTAGCAGTAACTGAAGACAGTAAGTAAAACAAATGTGGTAGCATCGAGGGAATGTAAGACGAAAACGCCACAGTTCTAACTGACGCCTGTTGTACTTAAGCTTGCTTACCAAGCGTTGGTAGTCTTTGAGCTAATGTTGTGGTTCACTGCCGCTGCATAACTTATTAACGCGATATTTTTTAGTTCTAGCCAAGCATATGAAACATATGAAGTCTTCTCCCAGAAGCACGAGAGTGAATGAAAAATCGACTTAAAGTTCGAAAGGCAAAGTTAATAACTTCTAGGTCAACAAGTCTTTGATTTTTCGAGTTCACTTTTTAAGTTTCATAGCCAAAACCAAGGCAAACTCGGAATTTACATTATCCCATATTAAAATCAATCCCAGTGCGAAGTTAAAATAGCGAGATTCAGCAGTGACAACATCAAAGAATGGCAGAAAATGTGTTAAATGAACAAAAAGAACGACTCTGTACGCTCCGCACGTGCATTTCACATTTTGGCGCCGTTATCGTCCTGGGCCCAGTTGTTTCGAAAGATATTATGGGATGCCCAGGGGGGCAAATTAATATTATTTGCTGCTGGGCATCCCATAATAACTATTTGAAACAATAGAAATCAAAATGGCCGCCGTATCTGCAAAAAGGTCTATGGCCGGATAACTTTATCCAGTGGATAAGTCGCTCTTGATTGAGAGTATTTAGTGACTTATCCACCGGATACTTTGAACAACTTGGCCCTCATAACGAAGTGTAATAACAAAATTTGCGGCAACGTGAAGGACATGAGCACCTGGCGAGAAATATTATATTTCCCTTTGCAACCGATAAACCGTCCATACCATTTTTTCCAAGAAAATTTGCAGTTAATTTCAATGCCGAAGTGTTTGGGATAATCCGCGCACCGGTGGCTCAGTTGGTTGAGCACCGGGCTGTTACGCGGGAGGTCGTGAGTTCAACTCCGGCCGGACCAACACTCAGGGTCTTTAAATAATTGAGGAGAAAGTGCTGCCTTTGTAGTTACATCTGCAAATGGTTAGACTCTCTAGTCTTCTCGGATAAGGACGATAAGCCGGACGTCCTGTCTCACAACCCTTCAATGTTCATAATCCTGTGGGACGTAAAAGAACCCGCACACTTGTCATAAAGAGTAGGGCATGTAGTTCCCGGTGTTGTGGTCTGTCTTCTGTGGTGTATCATGGTTGGGAGGGTAAATGCTCGGAGATATTAGCTACACCAAGCTACTCTTAAAATCCGAGGTAAATAAAGATATATGCTATGATATATGATATAAATCGCAGTGATTAGAATAACACTAATTTATATTTTTACATGACGCTTTCGGAGCCTTTGTCGCCGTCCATGCGTAAGTTCTCCATGATTTAATCTCAGTGCCATATCCAAATTTTCGCACTTGGACTCCTTTTGGAAAGAGGCTAAAGAAAACTCGGTCCTTTTTTTCTAAATGACTAGTTTCTTATGCACTTTACGCATATGTAAAGTTAAGTTAGTTTATATATAAAAGCAGCTACATATAATTGTTATCTTTATCAAAACAGTCTGAAATTTGATTGGTCAGGTCCCTGCGATCCAGCGGTGCGGATAATAAAAGTTGTGGTTACACACACCTTGGGTTTGGGGCCTTTCGGAAGGTTTGGATTTGGTTCAGCTCAGATTTCATGTTACCTTCGGGGATGCGGTTACACAGGAAAACACTCCCCTCAGGGTAAAATAATAGGGTACAATTAATTACTACGTTCTGCTTTATGATTGGCCAAGCCACCTAGATAAACCGTACTTTTCAGTTCAAGAACTGTCATGGGAAGTTATTGTTGTTTTTTATGTATCCATGGAAATACCCCTAGGGCATTTTTGGTCTCGAGAAAGCGGTTACCCGTGGGCAAACGCTATTTACCCATGTGTAAAAGGATTAGTGTAACCACAGCTAAAGTTTGGAAATCGAGTTACGAGCCGGTTAATATTTGTCATTTACCAGGGGCCGATTGCTCGAGGCCTGGTTAGCGCTAACCGTTGGGTAAGAGGTATCAAAACCTATAGGTTTCCATGGTTTTTAACGCTTGTTAGCGCTAAACATGCTTCGAGCAACCCGGGCCAGGGAAATATATTTTTCTCTGCGTTTCACCTAAGAAAATACGGTGACCAAAGTTTCAAGTTGGCAGTCGAGGGCCGTACTTGAGACTATCTTGATCCCTCGGACAACGAATAACAGATATATCAGTTGATTAAATTGTGTGTTTCTGTATTGCAGTGAAAGGGTAAACACCCTTAAGGACAAAAAAGTGCTCAAGTCGGAACTGACTGAAAATAGCATCAAACCAAGTGCAGGTCCGACAAAATTGAAGGACAACGAAAACGTGCAAGAGTAGCATTTCGATTCCAGAAAGGATGTGATGAACGAAGAGCGTCTTGAATCAAGTGGAGAGAGAGACGTCACCCACACAGAGAATGCTGAATTCGCTACAGTACCTGATCAAAGTTTGGAACGAGACATTTCCCAGAGGGAGATCCTTAGGTTGAAACTTGAGGTACAGCGTTTAGCTTCCAGACAGGAATACAAAGATAGAGAGCTGGCAAATTTGAGACGTGACATGAAGGAGAAGACTTTTATAGAGTTGTTGGACGAGCTTGACCATGCAGACATGAATAATGAAGATCTCGTGTATCATATTGACACTTTGGAGAAGAAACTCAAAGACAGCGAAGAAAGCAACGAGGAATTACAGTTCCAGCTCGATGAACTTAGTATTAAGATGGACAATTTGGAAAAGATGGCTCATCTGGAAAAGAAGGAACACGACTATAGCTACCTGCGAGAAGAACTGGAGCTATTACAGGGATGCTTGAAATTAAGTGAAGGTCGAGAAAGAATGCTAGAACTCCGAGTCGAAAGCCTCGAAGACAACTGCACGACATCTAGAAACGACAATTTCAAGATAACAGCCGATGTGTCCAACAGGGAACTTATTGAAACAAAAACAACAAGCGAGTTGCAAGCATCAGTGCATGCCACTACCGAGTCAAAACATAGAGAGGCTGTCAGGAGATTGGAAAATGAAATGGAAAACTTACAGCTCAAATTGACGGAAAACAATGACTTGTTAACAAACATGGAAGCACAGTTTATGTTGAAACAATCACTGTTTGAAGAAGAGCTTCAAAACGCAGAAATACTGTTTAACCAAAATAATTTTTCTCTTCAGGAGAGAGAAAGAAAGCTGCAAGTCCTGACGTTAGCCTTAGCTAACACGGAGAAAAAACAACAAGACACTATAGAGCAATTACAGGGAGAACGAGAAAGATTACGAATGCTATTGACGGATCGGTCAAATACTTTAGAGCAGAAAGAAAGAGAACTTCAAGTATTAACTTCATCCCTTGCTTGCGCGAAGCAAAGCCAAGAACATGGTATGAAACAGAAGCAAATAGATCTTGAGCGCATGCAAAGATGTTTGAACGAAAAGACACACGGGTTAGAGGAGACACAAAAGAACCTGATGGCTGTTTCCGCAACTGTTGATGAAATACGAAAAGAAGCCGTGGCCAAGCTTCAAGAAGAGTTGAATAGTACCCAAAGTGCATTGGGGGATAAGGAGCAGACTTTAATGAGGATTGAAAATGAAGGCATTGTCCAACAGCTGGAAAATGATTTTAAAAGACTGCAAGAATTGCTGAGAGAGAAACAATTAGAATTGGACGAAATGGAAGTTAACCTGCAGTTAAAGGAGTCAAAGCTTCTAGTTCTCACCGAAGAGTTGAGATCGACGCAACGAGAGTTCAGCTACGGTGATAGAGATGTTTCTGCAGGACCTCTTACTATGATGGTAAGAAAAGTTTCTTCAACTAAAATATAAAAATTTCTACATTTCGGAATTGGTTGAGTATCAAGCCTTATCCGGGAAGGGGTATGATAAGGTGTTTGACTATGGCCGATGAGGTGGGGGCGCTGTGTTAGAATAGGTTTGTGAATTAGAAACAGGTTTTTCTCAGTTTGGTGAATTTTATTCATATTCAAACGATTGGATTTTCCGTACAGAAGTAAGGTGGTGAACGATGTTCATTATTTGCCTTTCTTAGATTTGCGTTATTTCTGCTTTTATGAGCAAATGTAAAAAAGATAGATTAATAGTAAGGTATTAGCTATAGGTTTGAACGTGACGTTGCGGTCGAATTTAAGCGGGAACACAGTTGCGAGTAAAACCAAAGTTATTGCTTTGAACAATCATCAAATACGCAGACAATAAAACTAAAAGCAATGAAAATGAAGCCGACATTTTGCGTGGGAAAAAATGCCCGAGAAGGATTGCTCAGGAGTACAGTTGGAGAGCGGTTTGTGATTGGGTAAAATAACAGTGCGATTTTTTTTTTGCCAATCAGTCTGTACCATATGGCGAAATATCACTCCGCCGTTATAACAGAACTACTTTATAATTGTTGTCGTAGTGAAGATATCTTCAACCATGCATTCGTAAAGATTCCGTATCAGACTCAAATCAAAATCGCCCTCACGGTTTTGTTTCTCCTTTTCTTAAACTGTAGTGGACTCCTTCAGTTGCAAACGGAAGAGACATTCAAGAAAAGACTAAAGATGTGAGCAGTGAATTTTCCAGTAATTCTGTGGCAGATAAGAACACGCCCAGGGTGACTTCCAAAACACAGTAAGTAAACCTGGGGCACCAAAGGGAAACTCACAAACCGAACTTGTGAATGAAGTCTTTCAGTGCGAGAACTCAATTTAAATCTGCCGAGCAGTGCTGTGCTTTCACGCTTTTAATGCGGTGGTCTCCGGGTAAGATCCTTGAAAGCTACTGAGCAGTTCTTTAGCAGGACATGTGTGCTGTAAATAGCTATGATAGTTTAATCACAAAGATCAGTTTGAAAAACTTCTTCTATCAAATTCAAGTACATCAGACTCCTGAACTCCTAAGATAGGACCCTTCTCATAAAATTATTCCAGTTTTAAGAAAACGTTTAGGAGCGAATTTCTGGTGTTGTTTTGCTTTGTATATCTCGTCTGAAACAGGAATTAGTGGTCCCTGCTTTCCCGCAGATGTAAGTGCTTAATGCAATGTATTTTTTGTTTGTCTGTAGAATTTCTAAAAAGAGTCGTAATGGCAGCAAGTCTTCATGGAATCCTGGGATAGCAACAAGAATACGAAGTTTTTTTACCCGAAACAAAACCGAGAAGAGCTCGGTCGCACGTCAGCAATGCTGTAGGACTTAAGCTATTTAGATATGAATTTTTATAAATAAATAAAAGGAAAAATCTAAAATGAAAATTATAAAAATGTAGCTTATTTTCGTGTTTTTTGGTTGTTATTGCATTTTTTAGACTTTTCGATAAGTCATTGAACAAAATCGATCGATCTATCGATCGCTGCCATACTTTCCATGAACGGGTTTTCTAGAAAAATCGTACAAAAAATGTTTCATCTTTCTTCGTTCGTTTTGTGTCAATAAGCCAAGGCAATTTGAGAAAAGAGGGCAAATGAAATTTTTTTTTTAGTCAAGTGTATATCAAGTTGTGTTAGTGAAAAGTTTTCTCCAATGAAATTGTGTGTATCAAAATAAATTTCGTTTATTGTAACAACATTAGTAAATTCCACAGGAGCTTCAGCACCCCCTTCTTATAATTAAGGTGGTGGAAGCATTGTACTTCAAAAATGAGGATATGTAAATTTATTGACAAATAAATTGGGACACGCGCACATATTGTACGTAAAAAAGGGGTTTTAATCCTCCCCTTCGACCTCATTGAACATCGAATGTCCAATCGTTCACCTTGTTGAGAGTCATCAGCTTAGTTGGGGTCGTCATAGGAGGGGCAACTATACAAGGTGGTGTGTACAGGAGTGTTACGCTATAATTGGATTTTGGATTGTAGTTTGCTTTACAGAACTGTCAGCGGTGCTGAAAGCTTTAGAACATAACAAAAACGTGGAAGTGTGCACGAATGATTTGCGGGCCGGGCTTACAATTCGGAATTCCTAGGTCCCACAACCCGGCTACACCTCGCCTGCCTTTCACCAATAGGGATTCATAATTTGTTCTGTCAATTTCTATTTATTCTTTCATTGGCCATTAAAAGCACCCCGAGGGAGAGGTCATTAAGCAATTTATTCCAAAGTGGAGGTCGCATCTTTCTTTCCTCTTAATCCAGATCTCAGTGAAGACTGGTATTAGCCAGTCGCAACAGTGCGTTTTCAAAAGACGGAAGAATACCAAACTAATCCAACTACAATTGAATTCTTTTGTTATGCAAGTGATTTCTTTCGTTTCAATAAATCAACATTTCCGCCGATCACGTGAGTGAAAACACATCACGTTGTTATTTCAGTCCCTGTAGTACTCTCTCCGACAATAAAGATATTATAATTCATTTCTTTTACTGGTCACGTTGCTTTTGATCCGCCACCGAGTCAGGTTGAACGACCGCGATTTTTGCATTTTATCTTTAACCTTAATTTTGCCTTAGCAAGTAAACTGCACCGCGCATGTGTCAAGATGAAAGGAACGAAGAATGCCCAAAAAGAAGGGAATTGGAAGAGGTAACACTGAAAATAGAAAAAAAGGGATGAAGGGAGCCACCGCACTTTGTTCACGATAACATTGTCTCCAGCTGCCATGTTTCTGGATATGCAAAGTGACATCTATAAATCTTTGAGTTTTTGGAAAACCCGGTAAAAAACTCGCACTCGTTTTTGAAATATTACTTCACATATTAAAATTGAAAGTACTGCCTCTTCGCTTCTGTTCTGCAAGATTAATTAACCAGATAAGCAGAGATGATGGCATAAGTAGTAATAATATATAATTAGCTATCTGCACAAGTGGGCCTTAGTAGATGAATTGGGACAGCACACGTCTTGAGACGGGTCTTCAAGGTTTCTGGCAGCAACCAGATCGAAGGTCCATGAATAACATCGTGGATTAATAATACTAATAATAATTATTATCGTTACCGCCATCATCATCGTCATCACATCATCATCATCATCATCGTCATCGTCATCAAATCGTCTACACTTTATTTAGCTCAGCACAAGTACTCTACAAATTAGGGAGATTGGAAATCAAATTAAATCAAACTTATTTTAAAATGTTAAAGCCCATCGAGTCAATTTTCAGTGTTGGTTTTTGAAGCGAGGAGAAAACCAGAGTACCCGTAGAGCAGTAGAGTAGACAGCCAAAAAACTCAACCTGCAAATGACATTGTGTCCGGGAATGAAACCCGGGCGGCATTGCTTGAAGTAGAATTCTCTCACCGTTGCGCGAACCTCATTCCCCTCCCCAACCCAAAAAGTGGCACCATCTTTCGAAAATCTGTGGGCGAAAATAATATAAATGATGTAAAAATGATCTTATAAAATACATTAAACTAAACATGCATGTATACGCGAGGAGAAAAATATTTCTTCCGTATCTTATTAGGAGGACGATCTCTTCATACCGTCAGTCTTGATTGCATGATGAAAAAGGTACCAAGATCTCTTACAAATGGCTTCAAATTTACATTTGAAAGAAAACAACATGGCGGAGGAATTCGCATTCTGGCTGCACATTTGAATTGCTAATTACTACTAAATTATGCGAGGTTTTTCCTGCCACGTTCCAACTCAAGAAACGCTATGGCGAAACTAAATTATCAATATTTACGCTGTTTTCATAGCTGTTTTTCCTGAAGAAATGATACCCATGTTGGAGAGTTATCTAATGGAGTTCTTGTCAAAAACGTTATGGTCGAGGTTACGTCTATATCATGTTATCAAAGGGTTTAGCTGATGATTGCAAAATGGCGTGCAGGACACTCGGTGGATGAAGAAAAATTTCAAGGTGTTTTACAACGAATGCTTAACAGGTATTTTGACAACAATTCTATGTAAATTATATTTCTTGTCTCCATCAAGCGGCGCTTAATTTGAGGTGTAGTAAACTACCTAATGACACACAAAGATATACATGATATTCCAATTTATACCAGAGTAAAATACCAGCCATCAAGTCCTTATCATAACTTATTTTACTGAAGTCATATTATAGCTATGGTTCTGATACTTTTTATGACGATTGTTTTACGTATGACAAAGTATGTATTGTATTGTATAATACAGATTTCTCTTAATATCTGTTTTTATATAACTTTTTATAGTAGCGACTATTTAAGGAATAAGCAGGTTAAAGATGATAATAGACTGATGATTGCAAAGTCGGGGCGTAATAAACGCAGTACAGTTTCTTATTTACTAAGATAAATCAGTGCACAGCACACTTCACAATAATAGTTTATTCGCTTTCTCGTACTTTAGGATTTCATTCACAAACTCTTCATGACATAACACTTATTTACAAATTCATTAATCTTTGTATTCATTTATTATTATTTATTGATTTTAATATTTTAAGGTCTTCCATCACTGTGAATATTATAAAGAGTAATCTGGAAAACTGAAAAGATGTAAAACGCTTAGCACACAAAATCCACGAGAAAAAAAGCAATATGATAGATAAGACAACTTTTTAAAGCGTCTAGACTGGGCTTCTCTTTAGTGGAGGATTAATGGTATATCACCCATTTTCTTTCACTTACAGAGAAGCAGCTATACTGATGAAATACTAGGATTTTTTTCTTTCACTAAAAAATCTTATCTTCACCACGCGCAGTAGAGATATTATTTTTATCTTTCACATGTGAGGATGTAGGTGTCGTCATGGTAACTAGCACAATAAGCCGATACAAATCGAGTTTCCCCCTCTTGTGCTTGTCAATTTGAGATTGATTATTTGTTTTTCATAACTTACATATCTTGTTTCATGTTACACTACGTGTTTGAACGGTTGGTGTCCACTATTTTGCCATTTGGAACATGAATACAGCATTTACAACTGTTGTTTTCAATCTGAACATTTCATCAGTATCTATGTAACATATAAAACATTATATGGCCGATTGGGGATACGAATTTTATTTTCTCGTGTTGATAGTATCTCTCAAGAGAACGCGTGAGAGAACGCGTGAGAGAACGCGTGAGAGATACTATAAGTACTCGGATATAAAATTCGTATCTTCACGAAGCCTTGTAATTTTCACTATAAGAGTTACAAGTACTGACAACATTAATAAAACGATCGTGATTGTAAGGGTATAGTATGGTCCCAAATATCACTAGTAAATTGTTTGCTTGATCTGGTAATATGGCAGATTGAGATTTTTTATATAAACACCAGTGAAATAAATACCGAGTCAGCTTTCGCGCGAAACACGATATCTTAACACGTGAAGTATCACTGTTGCTATTGTTACATATGAAAATCGCGCCTTTCGATGCCTTGCGTCAAAAGATTTAGTATTTCATTGGTGTTTATATAATAAAAAGAATATTACATGGCCTCTTGGAGATACGAAACTTCTCTTCTTGTGTTGAAAAATATTTTTCAACACTCGAAGAGAAATTTCGTATCTCCGCGCGGCCATGTAATATTCTCTATTTACTGAACCCATAGTATTATCGAGTTTGGAGGCCAAAATATTTGTTGGGCTAGTAAACGAGCAAGTGAAATAGACCCTTTGCAAAAATGGCGCCGAAATTTGAATAACAATACTTATGCATCTTAAACCAACTCGAAATCTACTCAATTTAGCCCTAATTTTAATTATCAAAGGAACCTTTTTAATAACTTTTCTCAACCAAATTCTGAAAGTCTTTGAAACTATCAAAGGAGTTGATTCAGGTCAAATTTCAACTGTGAAAAGATAAAATGGATGACAATACGACCATAATCAATTTCGTCGATAAAGTCAAAGTGTTGTGTTTTACTCTCCCACTGAGAAAGCACCAAAAGTTCCCTAGGAACTAATCCTTTTACTTTTATGATGCGGCTATTGTCCTCATTTTCCGCGGGGATTTCCAAGGCGTGTAAAGTACCAAAGGCGTTTCCATGTAAGGGTTTCTTAGGTCTTCGTTAATGAATATAGACTCGATTTTTTCCAGCATAAAAGGTTTAAAAAATGCCTCAAATGCAAGATATATCGATCGCACTATACAGCGTATTCTTTATAGTGTAATGATGAAGGAGATCTTTCCTTAATCTTTCCTTAATTTTTTCTTTATCTTCGCTTCCGATCCCCTTCTCTCTTTCGTATATATCTTTCACTCCAATCAGCACAACTTTTCCATCATAGCTCAGTTCAATGCGGTTACAATTACGAAAGGACTGATAATCAAATCCTTAGGCAATCAGATTATATTGTGCTGGCTGCAGAGAAAAATACGGAAAAGAGAAGGGGAAGGGAATATCAATAAAAAATGAAAGAAAAGGGGAAAACGTCTCCTTCCTTGTGACTATCAACTATTACGTTATCATCATCGTCAATCGCAAAAACAGCAAATATCTACAATACCGGACTCGGCATCAAAAAGGCGACTGCACTTTGCCAAACCATCCCATTCTCCATATGTTTCCAGAAACGTTTGCTTCCCTACAACTCAAATATGTTTTAACAATGTTTAAGTCACCTGAAGCTATCTTTTTAGGGATCAACTACGCTTTCCTATTTTATTTTCATTTGAAGAAAAACGCAGTTGATCCCTAAAAGATAGCTTCAAGCGACTTTAAAAAATACTGTTTAACCGTTTAGAAAGAATGATTTGAGTTGAGGGGAGGCAAACCTTTCTGGGATCATGGGGACTTCGGACTGGTTTCTCATGGCGCAGTCGTCTTTTAGCAAATTAATGCAAGTCCTCAGATAATCTTAGATCCAATTCAGACATTTTATTAGAACCACTCAGGGGCAAGATGTTGGTAACCCTGGGTGGACGCGCTTTTCAGGCGGCAGCCCCGCATTTGAGGAACGAGCTTCCATTACATCTGCAAACTATTGAATCTCTCAAATTTTCTTCTCAACGTTTCTCAACGTTTCTTTTTAGGCAACTTTTTGAGCAACGGTTAATACACGATTTTTTATATATTTTTATGATATATTTTTGTAAATAGCCCCTAGAAGTAATAAATTTATTCTTATTATTATTCTTATCCTCATAATTATTATTATTATCATCATCATCATCATTATTATTATTATTATTATTATTATCATCATCATTATTATTATTATCATTATTATTATTATTATTATTATTATTATTATTATTATTGACAATAAAGTACACAGTTACTTGTAAAAATACAATGTTTGTGGTTAGTCTTACGAAGCTCGTTTCATCCCGACCCAGCTAGGGACTCATCAGAGACCTTTTTGCTTTGCAAACTCGTTGGGCATCACGCCCAAAGTCCCGTTCGCTAACAAAATGATGACATCAATCTCGCCTAATGATGTCTCATAAGGATTCCAGACAGCACAAATTCACGAGTGAAAGTTGACAGTTATTTGTTAAAATACATTGTTGTTGTTGATGTTGATGTTGAGTCCGTGGGAAATTGTAGATATTTGCTTTTTTGGTGTTTAATTATAATGATGATGATGACGATGACGACGAATTTGATGATGGTGATGTGCTTCGTTTTCACTCAACGCAAGGGAACGCAAGCAATAGCGGAAGCATAAGGAAAAGCTTATGCTTGCGTCAACCCTGTTTTTACGGTGAAATAAGCGCTCTCATATTCTACGCTTGTGCTTGCGTAACTAGTGAAAATCAGGCTGTAGGTTTGCATAGTAATTTAGATCACCTTCAAGTTGCTGGCGAGAGGGGAAAACCGGGGTACTCGGAATTGAAGAGAACCAACAAACTCTTATGACATAAAATTATGACATTGAGTCCAGGAAACGAACTTGGGCTATATTAGTACTGTAGAAAGCGAGTGCTTTCACCATCACGCCAACCCTTGTCCTCATTGTTTCTTTTGGGGAACAACTTTATGCATAAATATTGCTTTATAGTTTCAGAGAAAGTACAGCGCATGTGATGGGTAAAGCTGAAGGCAGTCACGAAGAAATTGGAGGGATGAAGCGGAAAATAATGGCCTTACAGATGGCTTAAAGGTGAGTTGATATCCAGTTACTAAGAGTGATAGGCGGGTGATTTTCGGCGCAGTTCTTTTAAGAATGCCAAACATTTCGCCTCAATGGAATCATTTAGTTTCTCTCGGTTATGAAAGAAGTAAAATGGAAAACCAAAGTTAGTTGGTTTATGGATTATAGAACATAGTCAAGCTAGCTTTGACCGGATTTATAATGTTCAAATGGATCACTTGGAAAAAATGTTAAATGTTTGTAGCCTTAGATTGTGTTTAGGGAGAGTTATATAAAGCTCATTGCCGGCTATTTACCGTGAAAAACGAATAACTTTTGACAAAGCTTGCCTCCCTGAGCTGAAGTTTTTAAAACAGTCATTTCTCGCGCGTTACCGATCTTTCGGGATTTTACAGCGTAGAATAATTTCGTAGCGGGGTTATTTTGAAAGCATCCAGCGAGCGATCTCAACCGGCATTTTTCTCGTTCCAGTCTTAGCGCTTTCATCCATAAACAGGCTCCCATTGACGAGTTAAGACGCCTAGCGTTACATAATAGGCAAGGTGTGAAAACCGATGTAATGAATAGAAAACAAAGCATGATACGAACCATTACATGCATAAGATCCGGAAGTTGAGAGAAGGATTCAGTAAGATATAAACGCCTTTGGTGCTTTATGGGAATGGAGCTGGTCTCGTTTCGGTCAAGGGTCCTTTTTTTTTTGCAAGCTCATCATCATCCGTCTGAGAACAACCCGTTCACAATTGTTCATACGTTGGCCCCATCATTTGACTTTTACGGCCAGGTACGGCAAGTGTTAGACTATGTGGGTATAGTTAAAATGGAGAAAGACGCTCGAGGGTCCTGGAATTTCCATCCTTCTAATGATCTTGGGTGTTAGACATTGAAATACATCTTTGAAAGGAACATGGGGTAGGGGATATGGGCATCCAGCTAGGAATAAGATTGGTTGAACACATCTATTTCCGTGTAAACTACGCCACCACTGGCTGCTTCCATAGGTTGACAATGGAAGAGACTGTGATCGTGTGTTGCTGAACTCTGGACTCTGTCTAAAAAAGATACGCTATCCAGGGCATCACAAGGATTATATTTGAGTTGAAAGGTCTAAAGGTCCTTAAAAACTTTTAGCGGCAAAGATAGGCGGAAAAATTCCACCGTTTATAACTCTCGACGGTAATGACAAAGGCAAAAGGCAAAGACAAATTGAGCTCAGCAATGATCGAAATTATGAATTACCATTCCTGGAGTCATCGACTCGTCATAAAACCTTGGATAAAAAAGAAGAATGTGAAGAACAGAATAAGCAGTCAACACTGAAACAAGGAAAGTATGAAACGGGACAACACCACGGCAAAAACTTCACAATTTGATTAAATGGCACAGTTTGTTCATAGCAGCAGGATCCTCACTGCATTTTTTGAAAAATAAAAAGCCGTACTGAATACCAGTTTTTAATGCAACTGCTTCATGTTACTTGGAAGCAGTTGTACAAGGGGTTATCTCGATGAAATATAAAAACTTGGTCTTATGAGATTAGTGCTCTCGTTTCTGTGAATGGGCAAAAAAATAAAATCCGTGTTCCGACATCCTGGTATCCCGTCCAATACCGCCTTTATCTCAGAAGCTCCATGAGATGACCCAAGATGGCGGATGACTGCCCGCACCTAAAATTGACTCTGCTAATGAGAAAAAAAAGGATTGTTATAACGGGACAGTACTACAAAAGCGAGTAATGGAATCAAAGGTAATTTAAAACCTGTTTTTTTGGTTTCTTAAAGGGGCAAGAAGATGTTGACGAGGCCTACTTATTTGGTTTTAATATTTGAATTCGAATGGGGCTTTGATTTGCGGCAACTGCATTTAGGCGTTAACAGTGAGCTTAGTCGTTAAGCTGATAAACGTTTTCTTAGAAAGGTAATAGCACAAAACCAGCACACACTGCCAGAGCAACCCCTGTTTTGAAGGGGTAGTTTCTAAAGAAACTGTGGTGCTGCGTCGGTGGGGAAGTAGTATACAAAAATTTGGTTTGGTTTGGTTTGGTTTGGTCTGTTTTGTTAAGCAGTGCTCATCGAAACAAAGCACAGCTTGCGTACAGCAGCTCACGAACAATGTCATACTAGCTACATGTAGGAACTATTAAACACGATCTTATACAGCATAGCAAACACTATATCAGTGAAGTAGGATTGAATGGATCTTAACTGGCCATGGATGGTAAAAAAGTTTGATGCAGTAATGTTACACTCAGATTGCAAATGAGAGTTGTAAGTCACATGTAATTACAATTTTTCATCCTATAGATATTGGCTTACTCAGTCCCTCCATTAACCCATTCACTCCTGTGGGGTTCCCCATTGACGAGTAAAATCGTCTGGCGTTAGACAGAGTAAAATCTATAAGTCTCATTGGCCCTTACAGGAGCGAAAGGGTCAAACACCCCATGTTGTACAATTTCATAAGGCCAGCAGTCTTGCAAGCAATAGCAGAAGCTTGCGTAAACCTTGTTTTCATGGTGAAATAAGTGTCTTCTATTCTTACGCTTGTGCTTGCGTCACTAGTGAAACCAGGCTTTAGGTTTGCATAGTAATTCAAATCACCTTTAAGTTTCTGATGAGAGGGGAAAACCAGGGTACCTGGAAGTGAAGAGGATCAACAACCTCGTCTGACATAGATTCACTGTAAAATTATGGCGTTGAGTCCAGGAAGCGAACTTGGGCCATATTAGTACAGTACTGTAGAAGGCGAGTGCTTTCACCATCACGCCAACCCTTGTCCTCATTGTTTCTTTTGGGGAACAACTTTATGCATCAATGTTGCTTTATATTTTCAGAGAAAGTACAGCGCATGTGATGGGTAAAGCTGAAGGCAGTCACGAAGAAATTGGAGGGATGAAGCGGAAAATAGTGGCCTTACAGATGGCTTAAAGGTGAGTTGATATCCATTTGCCAAGAGTGATAAGCGGGTGATTTTCAATGCAGTTCTTTTAAGAATGCCAAACATTTTGCCTCAAGAAAATCATTCAGTTTCTCTCGATTATGAAAGAAGTAAAATGGGAAGTCAAAGTTAGTTGGTTTATGGATTATAGAACAAGCTAGCTTTGACCAGATTTATAATGTTCAAATAGATCACTAGGAAAAAAAAAGTTAAAATCTTTGAAGCCTCAAAATAGGTTTAGGGAGAGTTGTATAAAGTTCAGTGCCAGCTATTTACCGTGAAAAATGAAAAAAATTTTAAAAAAGCTTGCCTCATTGTGTTGAATTTGTTGAAACAGTCAGTTCTTGTGCATTATCGATCTTTCAGCTTTTTACAGCTTAGAATAATTTCGTAGCAGGGTTATTTTGAAAGCTGATCCAGCAAGTGATCTCAAACAGCATTTTTCTTGATCCAATCTTAGCACTTTCATTCCTGAATAGTCTCCCATACTTGACAAGTTAAAATGCCTAGCGTTACATAGTAGGCAAGGTGTGAAAACCGGTTGTAATGAATAGAAAACAAAGCATGATACGAACCATTACATGCATAAGATCTGGAAGTTGAGAGAAGGATTCAGTAAGATAAAAATGCCTTTGGTCTCGTTTTGGCTGAAGGGTCCTTTTTTTTGCAAGTTCATCATCATCCATCTGAGAGCAACCCCTTCACAATTGTTCATGCGTTGGCCCCAGCATTTGACTTTTACGGCCAGGTACGGCAAGTGTTACAGGGCTCAAGACTAACGTTTTAGCTCACTAGCCTAGTGGCTGGTATCAGGTCTGATTTCAGTAGCCAAATCTAAATTTGCACTTGCCAGTCTCGTCATGCGTAGTTTCATTCATTTGTTAAAACTATCATGAAAAAATGCCACATTTCCAAACACAACTTGCGCTTTTAGTACATGTAAGTATTCTCATATTCTCATATCCATCCTGGTAACAGTGGCACATGAAGCACAAAAGCAGGAGAATGTGGGAAAATAATATCTTAAATTAGATATAAAGGAAATTCGAAAGGACAGTTTTGCCCTCATATAAGATTTTCTTTTTAATTAGTTTCAAACAGCAATCCGAGCGTTTTATGCTTGAATGGTTTTCGGAGTCAATTAATATTTGGTGGCCACAGTGCTTGCAAGCGCTAATATTTGGTGGCCACAGTGCTTGCAAGCGCGTTTTCTCTCTTTTTATGTGAGATTCACCATTCCTCGTAAACGAGATAAGTCGCTCCATATCTCTTTCTTCTTTTTTATTTGATATAAATTATATTTTCAAGGATTCAGTTTCTAAACAAGTACGTGACCTCTTTCCATATACACGTAACAACGTCGCAAACACTGTCACTTTTTGCGTTTGTGATCCTCTTTTCCATATGCGTGATTGCTTTGTTTAACTTAATCTCATGACATCGTAAGAAAAGTGCGCAAAAATAAAAGCAGAATTAGTTTTGCGTTGTGGTCAACTTCTTCTTATGTTAGAATTGTTGCAAAGAAGAAGGCAGAGGGGAGTGTGAAGAGATGTCACTGATTCTGGGTCCCATACATTTTCGAGGAGCAGCAACGGGCTGCAACATAGCCCGTATCAAAATTAATTATACAATGTACTGTAGGAACTTGCTCTTTGCGATCAAGAACTTTACTAAAGGTATAATTTATTTGGCGGGGTATTCCCTTAAGATAATTATTCATTAAATTCACACTGTTTTGAGGAGTATCCTCATTGCCACAATCGTACTTGGATGCCATTTTCATTACTTATACTTGCCTCTAATTCGTCAAAATGTATCACGTGCACAAGAATATCGTCGATTGATCGCAAACAATCAGAAACAGTTTACGATTGTGTTTCCATATCATTGTTTCCTCACTTTTTCATTGCTACTCGTTGCCAACAAGACGTAACGATAGATTGTGATCACGCGCTCGGAAGGTGCTTGCGATTCTTTGCGACGGAGTTAATACTCCTGTATGGAAACATTCATATGGAAACAGCAGCCGAGAAGTTCCCTATGATTTCACATGTGATTAATCGTTCATAATGTGGGGTTGGGAAAGTGTAATCTGCATTCATTGGTTTCCTCTTCAGTTTTTTTTTCAACTTGTCATTGTTTAAGGATTTACGTACATGTAAATTCCATAGAATCCGCTCAAAGTTTCTGTTGTTAGTTTCTATTCTTTCCTTTTGCCTTATCCATAACAAATAAATTTCATTTTTGTTTTTGTCCAGAACATTATATTTACTAGCCCCAATAGCTAGTGGAAGCTTAAAATCTGGTAGCCAAAACTGAAATTTCACTAGGCTGTGGCTACATGTAGTTGGCTATTGTTAGTCTCTAGCCCTGTGTTAGACTATGTGCGTATTTAGAGTGGAGAAAGAGGCTTGAGGGTCCTGGAATTTCCATAAAGGTGCAGGTCTTGACATTAGAAACTTCTACAGCATTCTAGAACTGTTCTACATGTAGTTAGAAGAGCTAGGAATTGTTTGACATTCTAGAACATTAGAGATTTTAGAACCCCCAAAAGACCTTGCATATTCTAGAGCTTTAGAAATCTTAGACTCACAACATGGACCATGTGTATTCTATAACTGTAGAACGTTTAGAGATTTTAGAAGCCCCAAAGCCCCTCAGTCTAGAAGATAGCTATAGATGAGGTGACAATAATTATCAAACGATCCCTTTGGGGCTTCTAAAATCTCTAAACGCTCTACAGTTCTAGCATATCCATGGTCCAAGATTTCTAAAGCTCTACAATATGTAAGGTCTTCTGGGGGTTCTAAAATCTCTAAAGTTCTAGAATATCAAATGATCCCTAGCTCTTCTAACTAGTCTTGTTCTTTCATTCAAATTTTAGCTTTCATGTTACGGTTCGGTTAATCACACTCTTTACGAGATAGTGTGATGAAATAATGAGTATA